>NC_034422.1:10273146-10285022 GCF_002078875.1 Numida meleagris
AAAAAAAGCAACAAAAAAAGAAAACGGCAAAAAAACATTTTTTCAGGTTCAAAGGAAGAGCATGAGTAACTGTCAGAGCTTTTAATTATATTTGTAAATAAAAGTGTTCATCACAGTGCCTCGCTGTCTCATTGGGGAGGAGCGGCCTGCTGCTGCTGGGGGGGGTGGGGGTGTCCACGCCGCTGCATCACGGCTCAGCTCTTCTTCTTTACACCTTTCTTGCACTCGGAGCGGGGCGGAGCAGCACCCGGTGGTGTTTGGCTGGTGCAGCTCCAGCTTTAGTTGGGGTGTTGTTCCTGGGGGGGCCTGTGCCCCCACGCCCCCAGCTGGCGCCTTGCTGGAGGCCCAGCCCTGCCGCCATAGGGCGTGGGGTTTGAATGATGGCTTGGGAGGGGCACGCTGGGGGGCAGGTGGGGAGTGACTTGATTTTGACAGCCGCAAGGTGCTGAGGTTCCTAATGCGTGCGTGTTTTTCCACACCCCTTAAGAACAGTTCCTTTGGGAAAATGAAAAGTTGAAAGGAGGAGGAAGGCTTCTAGTTACGTTGCCTTCACTTTTTTAAAGCCAAGCCTGAGTTGAGTCCCAGTTTGTCTCTTGCCCTAAGTGCTTAGGAAACACCACCAGGCCTGGCTGCTGGAAGAGCAGCAACACAAGTGCAACCCCGCAGCAGGGCCGGGGCGCATCTCCAGCTCCGTAACGCTGCTGGCGCGTGGCACAGGAGGTGAAACCTGCACCCACCTGAGCAAACGCTGCCCCATCCGCTGCAAGGAAGGCATTACCAAGAGGGAACGGGCTCTAGGGGCTGCACTACCCCGAGATGAGAGAGGCAGCAGCTTCTAGAATGCACCTGCCTTGCAATTCTTCATTCATCGAGCCCAGGAAGCGCCGAGGCAATGTGTCATACCTGGTGACACAGGATGGTGCCCTCTCCCTCCGTGCCAGGAGAAGAGCCCCGCTCCATCGCGCTGCTCCTGTGAGCCCGCCCCTCTTCCCCTCCCAAAGAAGACAACCACGCCGTCCACCTTGCAGAGTGTTTAATTGCACTGTGAGCAAACACCAGGTCGCAACAGAAGTTGAACAAAACGAAGCCTCTCAGCTCTGAGTGGCAATAGAGATCACAAAGTAAAGTATAAACCAGCTGCCCTGCCTCATTCTACTCGCGGTTCACTTTAGCGGAGGCACCAGCCAAATACTTGCAGGAGAGGAAAAAAACAGCTTCCCTTATAGACTGCTGCCTTCTCCCCTCCTGGAAAGAGAAGGCTCCACAGCCAGAAGTGGTTCTCTACCCACACCACTGCTGCATAACGCTGTTTTAACACGGAAGAGACACTCTGAAGTGGCACTGAGTCACGAAGGCTTAGACTTCCCTTCAGCAGGTCAGCCGTGGGGGCAGCTCTCGCAATGCCAGCTTTTCAGAAGCTTGTTTAGCTAGCTATAGCCTGTACCTACAGGAGTCAGCTGAAGCACAATGCATGGCCGTACCGCCCTGACACCAAAGCAGATTCACTTCACAGAGAGCGAAGGGGTTATGGTTCAAGTTACAGCTCAAGCTGTCAGTGCAGGAGTAGCTGGGTTCTCAACTCACGAGGCAAACAAAACTATAGAGAAGTGCTTAGACGAGATAGGACTCCAGGGGAACGGAGAATGCAGCACAGTGCTTGGTCAGGTCTCTTCTCCCTACTTCCCGGACAGCTGCTTGTAGAGTTTCGGCATGTAGTCATCCCACTCTGCCTGGTAGCAAGTGCCAGCCACCGGCACCCCCAGCTTATACTTGCTGCGGAAAGCTGCCACCTTGAACTTCCCTCGATTGTCGCCGGAGCGATTGGACAGGATGGGCTCGTTGCAGGTCAGCTCCTTCGGCTGCTCGTACACCAGCCACACGTAGCGGTGCAGCCCTGCAGGGAGCACACAGCGTTACAAGTGCACTTTGCTTGAAATTCCAGGGTTGAAATGACTCCAGCTCAGGAAACAAGCCTGCGTCCACCTGAGCGGTGCTGGCAGCCGATACCATCATTCCCTGGGATAAGCATGACTGAGCTAAATGAGCTTAAAGAAGACACATTTGAGACGCCCCAATGGCTCCTGTCACACCTGTGCTCCTCCTCATTACTGAATGCAGGCACGGCCCCTCAACAGATCGCCAAGGGGTGGTGCTGCTGACTCATAACCAGGCTTGGATTTAGGTGCAGCTGGACCCATGGGCCATTTCTGCAGCACTGTGCCCCCCCTGAGCCCGCATTCAACCACCCACACCACCACCAGGCCCGAGGCACCGGGACTGCTGCAGGCAGGCACCCACCTGTTCCTTTGGGGGGCCCCGAGCCCACGTAGTCTGACAGCACGGTCCCGCTCCCCACATCGTTACCTTTCATGTTGGTCACCAAGAAGTGATGCCATTCCCTGAAAGAAGGTTAAAAAACTAAAAATAAAAAAAAAAAAATCAGGCTGCACAACAACCCCCAGGTATGACCTTCCATTGCTCCGAGCAGCTGATTTCCCACGGGCTGGCAATGTAGGATAACTGAAGCCAACCACTGCCGTTTCTAATTCGTTAAACCCAAAGAGCACCAGGAGCGCAGCAGGCAGGCACTGCAGGACTCGGAGCCCAGCAGGCAGCTCCATCCTGCCCCGCAGCTCCAGCATCCACCTCTGACCCCAGAAGCGAGTGCTACGTGTGCTCCTGAGCTGAGGGCGAGCTGCTCCCGGGTTAGAACCACGCTGCACTGACAGACCTAATTCCAATTCCGGCACACACCACAACGAGCAGCAGATCTGTGCTACTTCAAGCTCCAGGAGCCCTCCAACGTCCTGGCAGAAGCAGCCGCTCTGCCTCGCACTGGCCAGGTCTTACGGAGAGATGTAAGGGCAGAGCACATTCCCCACCTCCTGCCAAGCCGCTCAGCTCAAAAGCGATCCTCCATTTCCCACAGGAAATCACCAAATGCCATTACCTGAACTTCGGATCCGTCCTACTGGGCGCGTCGGGGTCGGTGAGCACCAGGGTGTAGAGCTTCTGGGGGTCGCAGCCATCCCACTCGATGCTGGTGGGCCGGTGCTGCACCTGGAGGGCCGGCAGCGTCAGCACGCGGCTCGCACCGCCCCGCACAGCGCCCAGAAGCCGCTACACGGCCTGCACCCAGAAGCCGCTGCACGGCCTGCACCCAGACACGCTACACGGCCTGCACGGCAGCGCCCCGAAGTCACCGCCGCCGAGGAAGCAGCCCAGGCCCGGCCGCCCCCCGCCATCTTGCGGGGCCGCAGACCTCGCTCACCTGAGTGGGCGTGAGCACCTTGCCCAGCTCGTCTACCTCCACGGAGCCATACTTGACGCGCAGCGGGTGCGCGGGTTTCTGCTCCACCTCGCTGAGGCTCAGCGGCCCGTCCCACAGCCCCAGCTCCACAGGCATGGCCGCTCCGCGCACCGCACCAGCCGCAGCGTTACGATCGCACCGCGCGACCACGGCCTCCCCTCGGCCCGCCCCCCCGCTCCGCTCCCATTGGCTGCGGCGGTACCACCCTCCGCTCCCATTGGCTGTCGGCCCCGCCTCCTTCTCCCGCTCCCGCCGTTAGGGCGCCCCCAGGCGGCTGCGTTGCGTTGCGCTCCCCCGGGGCGCGCAGCCCTGGGGGCATTGCCCGGGAGCGCGCCTCGCTCGCCGCTCCGCTCTGCGTAGGGGCAATAAAGGCTGGGGGCACGCCAGGTTAGCGTGGCAACGCGGCCGTTAATCCCTGCCGATACAAAGTGTTCCAGGCTGAGCTGTAAACGTGGGCTGTGGCTGAGAGCGGGCGCTGCTCCGAGCTGGCACAGCGCTCATTGCCCCGAGCAGCCCTCGCCCTTGGCCCTGCGGCAAATCATCTTATTTTTGGCACAGGTGAGCTGCTGCTAAGCCTCACACAAAGGCAGGGCCTCCCTCCTTCCCCAGAGAGCCGGCCTGCCCTGCTTTCCTCGTTCTGCAGCAGTGAGGCCAGAGGTGTTTAAAATAGGCGTAAAGCACCCACAGGAGCTCCTGTGCGAGGACGCGAGCTATCCCAGCTCCGTTCTTCTCCCCTCTTTCGCCGTGTTAACGAAGCGGGCTGCCTCCTGAGCGCAGCTGAGCGCAGCCCGCACCGAGCATTGCGCTGTGCGAAGGACAACGGCGGCGCTCCCCCCTTCCGTCAGGAGCATGGCAAGGGATATGTGCCACACACGGTGCTGGAGGATGCTCTGGGCAGGGGACGAGGTCCCGCTGGAGCCCTCCTCCCGGCCTGGAAGCCGCCTGTCGCTACGAGGTCCCCTGGAGGCGGCACTCCTACAGACACAAAGCGGAGGGGCGCCCAACATGGCGGCAGCGGCCGGGGGCGCTCAAAATGGCGGCGAGGGGCGGCCAAGATGGCGGCGGGCGGCCCCCGGGGTATCCCCTCAGCAGGCGGCGGGGAGGCGACCGGGCCCCCGAGGGGGAGGCGGGGGCGGAGGGCGGGCGGCACCGCCTCCAGGCGGGTCTAGCGCTAGCGGGAGGTGCTGGCGGAGGCGGACGGCGATGCGGTTCCCCGGCGGGACAGGGCTAGCTCGGCTGGTGCTCGCGTTGTGCTTGTGGTGGCAGGTGCCGCGCCGCAGCGCCGCAGGTACGGGCGGAGGGGCGGCCCGCGGTACCTCAGCGCACGGCTGCGGCAGCGGGAGGCACGGCCGTAGGTGGCCGAGCAGAAATCCAAGGGCTTTCCTTCCGAAATCACATTTCCCTTCTGAATTCCCATCCTCCTTTAGCAGGTGTGGGTGCATGCTGCCTGCGGTTGCTGCCCTTGGGCTCTAGAAGGGCCTCTCTGCCTTGGGCTCAGGTCGGCAGAAACGCGAGGAGCTTGAAGAGAGAGGCGCTTTGCAAGTTCCCTCGATCCCTAACGCCCCCCCTTCTGTTTTTGCAGGAACAGCAGAAGTAGTCTTTGGGAAGGTGGGAGGAAGCATCCTCCTCTTGTGCCGTAATGTCTCCAAAGAAGCCACTGAGGTGCTGTGGTTCCAAGGGGATCCGCGCTCCTTTCCCCCGCTCTTCTCCTCGAGGGTCTCCTTCCCCCCCGACGTCCGCTTTTCCCTGGTGGACAACAGCTCTCTGCGCATCACGGAGCTGCGTCTGCAGGACGAGGGCAACTACACTTGTAAGGAAGTGCTGAACAAGACAGACCACGAGCACAGAGTCCAGCTCCTCGTAGCCAGTAAGTCTGTCCTGCGACTGAATTTCCACCCCCAGGTTGCACAGGTCCCATTTCCATTCGTTCTTCATTCTCTTGGAGATCTTCATAGGCCTTCAGACCTGGGCTGCGATGTGCTGTCCTCCATGCCAACCATAGGGTTTGGAAGAGGGAAGGGTTGCTGCCTGTTCTCCTGTTTGATTGCCAGTCTGTGCTTTGCCAGATCTTTCCTTTCTTGCTGTTCATTCTGCCAACGTTTGCAGAGTGATGCCTGTTTTCTGTTTGCGTTCAGGGTGTTCCTTCTTTGTCAGTGTTTGTTGACAGGTATGTGTTGTAAAAGTTGTACCTGTTCTGTACAGATTAAATCTCTGAACGTTCACACAGGTGAAAATTCCCTTCCTGGGGCAAGGAACGTGCAGATGGGGTTGGAGGGTCATGGGGGACTGGACTGAAGGAATCAAACCTTAGGCTGCTACAGAGAATTTGTGGGCTTGGATCTTAGAAAGGGGAGCCCTAAATCTAGAGCAGTGAAGCAAAATGCTCGTGAGCAAAAGATATCATTGAGCAGCAGTGCTGCTGCGCCTTGCCGTTTCCGAGAGCCACTCAAAATCTGAGTTGTTTCCACACTGATAGTGTGCAAATCGTAGAATCGTTAAGATTGGAAGGACCACTGAGATAATCTAGTCCAACCATCAACCCATCACCAGCGTACCACCGAACTGTGTCACTCAGAGCAACGTGTATCCTTCTCCTCAACGCTTCCAGGGACAGTGACCCCCGCCACTCCCTGGGCAGCTTGTGCCAATGCCTCACTGCTCTTTCTGAGGAGAATTTTTTCCTAATATCCAACCTGAACCTCCCATAAATGATGATGTCTAAAGGCTTCCTTATGTTACTACTCTTTTCTTCTTTCTGACGTTCTGTGGACGTGCCAAGCGTTGGTACCACTCTGAAATTGGTTTGTTAATGTGCAACTTGTCAGTTAGTTACCAAAGGTCATGAAGGTGGTATGCACCACTGGAGTCTCCTTAAACAGGTGGGGGAGAGATTTCTGGTGATGCTTAAGGTCAGTAAAAGCAGCAGCACAGCACAGGCTAAAAGTTGAAGCTTATCAACATAATGTTAGAAGCAAATGCCCATTTTTTTTTTTCATGCTCTCTGTTGTTGGCCAGAGGAGCAACTTGGCCAGGGCTGGAGTGAACCTCGGGCACAGACTCAGTATCACCCAGGATATGTAAGCTTTGTGTGGAATTTTTCTTTGCACTTACAACAGCGCTCTGGCTGTGTCCGCCTTTCAGGGCAGTTTCTGGTGTCTCAGGCTGACAGTTTGCTCTTGTTAACCACAGCCAATATTCATGGCCATTTATGAGACCACCCTAGAGCTGGAACAGAGGAAGTGCCACCAAGAAATTTCTTGCTGCAGCTGGGTGTTTTCAGAGATCATAAAAGGTCCATGTGTATTATTCCTGGCAAGCCAAGCCCCAAGAAGGTATTGTTGGAGCTCACTTGGGTTTTTGCCATGATTTTTTTTTTTTTCCCCCTTCCCTCCAAATTTTGTGATCTCTCTGGTCACTCAAACAAATGCTTTGCAAAACGAGCATCAGCCATCCCTCTGATGCCTATTCCTTGGGGCTTTATTTGGCAGCATCTCTCAGTAGGGTCTTGCTGAGTGTTGTAGCACGCAAGCCAGCTGCAGGTGCACTGTGTGTTACTTCTGCCTGGATCAGAGTCCAGAATCCCTCTGGCTGTTAAATGAACACTTGTGTGTATCTGTGTATGGGCGTGTATATGCTACAGTTTTTCCACCAAAATCATACTCTTGGGCAGCCTCAGGAATGTAAAGAAACCAGATGATGGAGAGAGAGACAGGAACTCAAGCTGCATGAAATGTGAGCTCTGCTCTGCCCGAGGGGACTGCTCTTGGATTTCTATTGGTTTCTGCCCCGATCCTGCAGTCAGTTAGTTGTTTCTGTATTTAAGTAACAAACACCCTCTTGGTTACCCTGCAATTGGCCCTGGCATGAAGACAGCAGCGCCTTACCCCACCTCCCTTTTCTTGGAGTTTGTCCCCACTGCTGCAGTGTGATGTGAACGCAGCACAACAGGGGGCTGAGTGAGGCAGTGTGACCCCACGTGGCAGTGACAGCTGCCTCCATCAGACAAAGCTGTGGCAAAAATGTGTCCTTCCCCTGCATTTTAGTGGTTGCTGTGATACCTTTTGCAAAGCAGCTTCCTGCTTGGTCCCTGTTGGCTGTCGTTCAGTTATGCTCCCCTGAGGCAGTGGTGCACAGGTCAGGGAGCAACACAGGCAGGGAAACCGTGGAGATTTTCAAGGAGAATGATTGCAAAACCAAGCTTTTGCTGGGATTCCAGCCCTGGAACACCAAGTGACTTGAATGTGTTTCTAACTGCATGCCCTTCTTGCTGACAGATCCACCACGGTCCACCCCAAAGTGCTGGGCTGAGACCTCGTCCTCGGGGCTGATGCTGCAGCTGTTTTGCAGTTGGCCCGGGGGGTATCCCCATCCCACCCTGCACTGGACAGAAGAGGGGCACGATCTGGAGAACTCCAGCTGGCTCATCAGCTCCACGAGCTCCTCGGACACCCACGTGGAAACACTGAACAGCTCCCACCTCTCCCACCGTAAAGTGTTCAAGTGTGTTGGGAGCCACGTCGTCGAGCAGGAGGAGCCTGCATGCTCTGTGGAGATAAGTAAGTTGGTTTGCTCACCGTATTAATTATTAAGGGTGGGGCAGACAGGTACCCTGATCATTCTCGGCCCTCCAGAGCCAGGCTTGCTGGTTCTTGCAGCAGGGGAGGGATGCAAACAAGGCAGCCTGGCGGGATCTGGCTGTGCAGAGGTGACTGCATGAGGCACAGAAGTCCTACAGGTGAGATCTAGCATGGCAGAGTTGTTGCTTAGTCGTGTTTTGGGTTGACAAATCCCTGTGCACCAACCTGTGCAAACACTCATCCTTGTGGCCAGAATGGAGAAGGTGACCAGTGGTTTTAGTGCCTTGCTCAGCTTGAGTTTAAGTTTACTGGGGCTGGGTTTATATCAGAATGGTTGTGCGTGTCCCCAGCCCCCCTCAAGCTTCCAACGAGAGCTGACTAAAGTGGCTTTTGAAAACCTGAGTCGTATTTGTCCTCCAGGGGTTGTCAGGGCTACATGAGAATTCTTCTGACCCTGCGGGTGATCCCTGGGCTGCCTTTCTGCTCTGCCATATTCCTACTGGCTGCCCTCCAAGCGTTGACCTCTGTCGATATAAACACAGGTGTCAAAAACAGGAAAGTGAAAGTTGCTCATATCATATCATATCGCTCCATGGAAGGCTGCTCAAGTCTCAACCTAGATGCTTCCTTCTGTTAATGATTACTAATCAGTCGGATGGCTGATAGCTTGTTATGTTAAAACTCTCCCATCCCCTCCTTGACTCTTTCTTTCCTTCTGGGCTGTTTAGAAATCCCCTCGCTGGAATTGGAGCCCCCAAAGACCTGTTTTGTGGGTGACAACGTGACCCTGACGTGCCGTGTGACCGAGAGCGTGCCTGCAGCAAGACTCACCTGGCTGCGGGGCATCACCCAGCCAGAGATCGAGCCCGGGGGGAGGTACTTCATTGCCCAGGAGGGCAACGTGTCCCGCCTCACCATCCGGAACTGCTCCCAGGGCACCGACGGGGGCTGTTACGTCTGCAAGGCACAGAACCCCGTGGGGCTGAGGGAGGTGTTCGTCTGCCTGACGGTGAAGCGTGAGTAGGGCTGCCTGGGGTTGCTGTGGCGGGGAGTGAAAGGAAAGCAGGGACGCAGCTCATGGCAGCTGCTGGAGAGGGACTGCGTTTGCCACTGATTGTCCGCTGACACTTTCCGTGCTCTTGCAGCAAGGTGTGGAACTGGGTCTTTTCATCCCAGAGTCAAAAAACCCCATTCCTCTCGCCTGAGAGAAGAGCACAGCTGCTCCTTGGTCCTTCCTGTTGGTTTTGGGGGCAGAGGAGCACTCAAGCAGCAACAGGCTGCTTGAGTTTGGGTTGGGGTTGGGTTTGGGTTGGGGTTGGGTTGGGGTTGGGTTGGGGTTGGGTTGGGGTTGGGTTTGGGTTGGGTTTGGGTTGAGTTTGGGTTGAGTTTGGGTTGATTTGTTTTCCCAAAAAGCACATGGACACAAAAACAGGGGCCTTGCAGTGCTGTTTTCCATGCCAGTGAAGCAAGGGTTGTTTCACCACACAAACACACCTTGTGTGGTGGTGGGACTGTTGAAATGATGGGAAATCAGAGCTGAGGCAGCACTGGGACCTCTGTTATCTGAACTGAGGGCATCCATCCATGTCCCAGCGTCAACCTGGCCTCTTGTGTCTCCCCTTTCTGCAGAACCAACAAACATAGTTGGAGTCGTGGGTGCAGTGGTGGTCCTATCCCTGATAGCTATTCTCGCCATCTCCGGGGTTGTCTTGTACTACAATCCTCTCTTGTGCCTCAGAGGTAGGAGCTCTCTGCCTTGCAAGCCAGGGGGGTGGGGGGAGAATTATCCCTAACCTACCTGCCCATCCTGATGTGCTGGAGTCAGCTACTGACTACCCCCAGCTCTTGGGCCTCGTCCTGCTCCTGGTCAGAAGCCCATCAGCCCTGGAGGAGCTGGGCTGGAACACAAGGCCCTTCCCTAGCCGGGTGTTTCAGGCACCTTTCCCTGAGCTTCTCCAGGGAGCTGTGTGGAGCCATTCCTGTTCTCCCCTTTCCATCCAAGCTCTGATGCAGAGCTGGTAGGGGCCGTACAACAAAACCAGCAGTGGGCTGCTCTGGGGTGGTTTCTAACACTCTCTTCTCTCTTGCTTTCTCTCCCATTTAGGTGCTGCATTCAGGTGAGTTATTTTCCTCAGTCCAGTCCTGCACAGATTCATTAGTCTGCCTTCCTGGCAGCCATGATCTCCAGTAGGGCAGAGCAGAGCTGTTCTTAGGTGGGAGTAGAAGGGCTCAGCAGGGCTGGGTGAGGCTTGGAGCAGGAGAATGAGGGGAGCACTTGTCATTGCCTCTGGACATGCAGAGGTGGCCCTCTTAGCATGGGGGAAGGCTGTGCAGGAGAGCTCCTTGGTGCAGGTGAGCCCTAGAACTTGGTGAATGAAGTGAAATGGCAATTTTCTGCTTCTCTGCATGGGTGTCTGCGCTGTGTCCTACCTTTCCTTGGGGGGGGGGGGGGGGATGACTGAGGGCTGCATGTAAGCGAGTGCTTCTGTGGGGATTCTGGTGCACTGGATTTCTTCTCTGCGTCCTGCTCTCACCGCTCCTGGCCCTGCTCCCTCTCCTTGCCCTTGTTGGTTCTGTTCCCACAGCTGTGGTGCTGCGGCATGGGAAGACTCTATTCTGAGTGCCTCCAGTTCCCCATCTGTGCAGGAGGGGAGAATAACTCTGCTCGGGAGGGGCTCTTGCAGTGTAGTACATGAATGTTCATGAGATGGTTGGAGGACTTTGGAAGACGAATGGGAAGCAGTGCAGAGTGCTGCTGGTGGAGGTGCTGCCAGCAGGGTCTGAAAACCAGCTATTCTTCGGACACGGTTAGTGCAGGGTTGGAAGAGTCCATCCAAATGGGTTGTTTTTTTTTGGTGTATAGAGTTGTCAAAGCCAGGGGAGATGCAGCCTGGAGGAATGGGGTCAGGAGGAGCTGTTCTCAGCCTCAGCCCATTGCTGCTCGCTCTGCTGTTGACAGGAGCCAGGACTCGGATGATGTCTTAGTGCTGGTGGACTCAGAAGATGATGATGATGAGGGGAACGGGGAAGAGGACACGATGGGCAGCTCCAGCAAGCACGGGGTGATGGCGCTGGTCAATGGGAACAGCATCCAGGCTGCTTCTCTCAACTGCCCTTCAGAAGGTGAGCCCTGGTGCCCGCCTGCTGGCTGGGTTTTGGGGCTGGAGCTGCAAAGGGAGGGAAGAACTCCTGTTCTCCGGCTTGTTGGCTCTTGCTGAGGTGCTGCTCTGTGCCCTGTGTAGGTGACAAGAGCGAGCAGCGCGGTGGGGTCCCTCTTCAGCAGACAAGTGGAGAAGACACACGAGGCACATAATCTCCATTCCTTCTCATGGAAATGCACGAAGCTCCAGCTGGAAGCCCAGCACCAGGCGTCCTCACAGCCACGTGGCTGAGTGCAGGCTGCTGGCATCCTGCAGCCAGAGCACCCCGCTTCCCTCTCCACTCCCCCAGCTTTCACTCCATCCTTCCAGCCTCATTTCTCCCCTTCTTCTCTCCTCTTTTCCCGTTCCTCTTTGTCTCAGATACCCTTCTTAACAAGGTGACACCCAGCGCACAGAGCTCAGGAAATAGGTGCCAGTGGGCTGCTCATCTCAGTGTCTGTCAGCCTCGGGCATGGTATGGGGTTCTGGCTCAGCACTGGCAATGCCAGGGCAGGGGGGAGCACAATGGGGAACATTGCATTGGGGCCACCAAGTGGCTGTGCCCCAGGGTGATGGAAGAAACAACTGGTATATGGGGCAGGATGGGGGGGTGGAGGGGGATGTTGACTCTCCAAGGAGGCTTAATTGTTTTTATTATAAATAATTTTTGTTCCCAAGCCCTTCTCCAATGTTGCTCTGTATCTAAGCGAGAGGAGTTAAGCAGTACCTTGCAGTGTGGCTTTGATGGGCGTGCATAGCCATGAGGAAAACAGGGAGGGAACGAGGAGGGACTTGGAGAGGACCTGCAGGGAGGGGGTGAGGGCAGCCCCAGGGGGGTCTGCAGCGGGG
>NC_034422.1:10285072-10298708 GCF_002078875.1 Numida meleagris
CAGAGGGGTGGGAGCATACAGGAGGGGACCGAGGGATAGATGAAAGCTCTGCAGGGGTGAACAGGGGGATGTGAGCACGCACACAGGGAATGGAGGGGATCTGAGTGCACGTGGTGGAGGGGGACGCGAAAGGGAACACATGGAGAAGAGCTGTGTGTGTTCACTGCGGGAGGGAGCTGAGCCCCTCTTGGATGTGAAGAACGGTCTGAACCGGGAGCTGAAGAGGTGGTGGGGACTGGAGCGCTTGTGCAGGGCAGCAGCTGTGGTCTGGCTGTGCACGGTGATCCTGGCAGAGGCTTGCCAGGAGGCCTGGGGTAGGGGCAGAGTGTGGGTGGGAGCATGGAGGGGGGGGATGCGTGTCCCAGGGAGCGATTCCCCCCTGTCCCCTGCCGCATTAGAGCTCCCAGGTCAGGGCCCGGCTCTGCCAAGCCACACTGCAGCCCGGGTTCCCCGGCAGAGCCCTCCTTGTCCGTGGGGCTGAGTCCCTGATCCCCAGGCAGCGTGTGCGTGCTCCCAGCCTCGGGGTGACGCTCAGGGCTGTGGGAAGGAAACCTCCTCCACTCCCGAGGTGCTGCGGGAGCCTTCGGCTGCCCCTGGCAACAGCGTTGTGTGCCTCTGCCATCGCAGCTGCTCCACAATGGCTGCCCCACGTCCTGCTCCTCCGCTCCCTCTCCGTGCTGCACAGGCTCCGGACGCGGCCCCCGAGATGTCCGTGGGTCTGGAGGAGAATCTGAGCAGGGCGTTCCAGGACAAGCTGCGGCTCCAGTGAGTGCCCCCGTCCTCCCGCTGTGGGCTGCCATTGTGCCACGGTTCCCCACCAGCTGTAATAGCAAGGGGTTGGTTGTGTAGCCAATCTTGGGACGGGCGGAAGACTCAGAGGTGTCCCCAGCCCAGCAGGCAGCACCCAGGCAGGTGACACTGTACGGGGGACAGGTCTGGGCAGGGGGCTGTGCTGTGTCCCTAGCTGGGGGTAGGGGTAACCTGCACACCCCATGGCTGAGCCTGGGCAGGTACTGGGGGGTTCTGCTGGGGCTGGGGGTCCCGCCCATGCTGCTGGCTGTGATGGTCTGTGTGTGTGTCCCCAGGACAGTGCCGCCATGGGACTCGGTGTCTCTGCTGCCCTCCAGGCGCCTGCTGCTGAAAAGGAGGGAGGTGGTGGAGGTGGAGCGAGCCCTGCAGGCCCAGCGGGAGGTACAGCCCCCCCGGGCATGGTTGTTTTTCCTCCAAACTGGGATGGAAACCACAGGTTTCCTTCGGGGTCACGGTGGGTGCTCCCCCTCCCCTGGTCCTGAGTTGGGTGGGGAGGAACCTTATGAGGGTCAGCAAGGGCAAGCGTAGAGTCCAAGGAGGAATAACCCAGGGAGGAATTGGGTCAGAGCCCTGAGCAAGCTGCCCGGAGAGGTGGAGGAGTCTCCTGCTCTGGAGGTACTCAAAACCCACCTGGACACTGCGTAACCTACTGCAGGGAACCTGCTTCAGTGGAGGGGTTGGGATTGGGGATCTCCAGAGGTCCCTCCAAACTATAGCTCTGTGTCCCCATCCCCCTGGGTGTGGGGCTGCGCTCTGTGCACCCCACGGCCCCTCAGGACTTCCAGCGGCGGATGGAGCGCGTGGCACAGCGCCGGCGGCAGCTGGGCCAGCGGGAAGAGCAGCTCCGTGACGACACCATCAAATTCAACGCCTTCCTCAAGGTGTGAGCTGGTTCAGGGCCGGGCTCACGGCCGTGTCCCTGTGGCATCCCCATCAAGGGTGTCCCCATACCGCAGGCCATGTCGGCGAGGCAGCAGCGGGCGCAGCAGCGGGCGGGCGAGGAGCGGGCGCGGGCGGCACAGCGCGGAGCAGAGGCCCTGCGGCTGCAGCAGGAGCTGGGGGGGCTGCAGCGGCACAGGGAGCAACTGGGACGGCGCCTGCGGAGCCTCCGCGTCTTCGGCGATTTCCTGCAGGATGCGCGGGCGGCCACGGGGCAGGTGAGCGGGAAGGCCCCCGTCCTGAAGGGCCTGGTGGGGTCCTGTGCATCCCGTCACCATTGCAGCCCTGTTCCAGGACATTCCGGCCATGCTGGCCCATTTTGGGGTGCTGGCGGAGGCACGGGCAGTGCTGCTGCGGCAGGCGGAGGCCGGGCGGGAGGCACTGGCCCAGGGCAGGGCTCAGCTCCAGCAGTGCTGCGAGGAGGCTGACAGCGAGCTCACGAGCGGGAATGAGGAGGTGCTCCAGCTCCGTGCACGCCTGGAAGCCGCCCGCCGTGACGTGCTGGAGGGGGTAAGGGCTGCGGGATCCCCCCAAGGGCGAGGGGCTGTGGGATGGGAGCACCTGCAGCCCTGCGCTGTTCCCTGTCCCCAGGAGTCCCGCTGGGCCCAGCTGCAGGCTGCAGCAGCCCAGAAGACGCTGCTGCTGGGGCAGATCCGCATGGCGGTGCTGAGCCTCTTCCAGCTCGCCGCCACCAGGCTGGAGGTCCCCAGGGACGTGGCCCTGGAGGACACAGAGGCACAGCTGGACGTGGTGAGCGTGGCTCCTCACTGGGCCTGTCCCACCACGTGGATGTCTCTGTGACACAGAGCCACCCCGTCTCCAGCTGCTGCGCTGCATGCAGGACCTGGCTGCCATGTGCACTGAGCTGTGCCCCAAGGAGCTGGGGCTGCGTCCTCATGTGCCTGCCACCACCACCACCACACACCCACCACATCACAGGGCTGTCACCATGCCTCCCAGCCAGGAATAGATGGACCTTAGGGGACAGAGAAGCATGGACGTCACTCCCCAACAAGTCCAGTGAAGGATGAAGGGAAATGCCCAAGGACAGAACCTGGGCCACTGGTGCCCTGCTGCAAGGCACCAGGATGGACAAAAGCAGAGTAGCTGCTCATCTTCAGGCTGTTGGCACTCATAAAGCCTTTTCCCATCAGAATAGAACACAGCTGTGGCCCTGGTTCTTTCAGAACTGCACCAAGGGGAGCAATTAGCCCAAGCAAGAGGGGAGGCAGGATCCAAAACCAGATGGATCTCTATTTACTGTGTCCTTTGCTAGGCCGTCCCCTACATCTTCTTCCGGAGCTTTCCCTTCTTGGTGGCCCCGACCCGGCGGCCGAACGCCATCTGTCGCAGCTCCTGCACCCGCTGCCGGTTCCGAGCCTTCAGGCGCTTGAGGCCCCCGCGCTGCAGGAAGCGCTGCTTGGCCGCTGCCTTGCGCTGCTTCAGGATCTGCTGCTTGTTCTTCAGCTCTGAGCGCACCTTGCCCTGGGCGGGGGGCTGCCGGGAGGCTGGGGGACAGACACGGCCGTGGGTGGACGTAAAATCACGCTTGGAGCTCTCAGAGATATCGGGGGGGATGGTTTGGGGACTGCTGCTTGCTCAGGTACTCACCGTGCCCACGTTTGTGCTTCCCTCTGTACTGCTCCCGGCCTCCTTGGTTGTCTTCGTCGTCGTCCCGCTCGTCAACCTTGTATTTCTGCTTCCACTTCTCATAGCTGCAGCGGGTTAAGGGAAGGTACCGCACTCCCCCTCACTCGCCCTCCCCGCCCCATCTCCCTCTAGCACCAGGCAGAGCCCCCAGCCCCGTCTCCCAGGCTGCAGGGCCATGCAGCCCCACGCCCAGCTCTCCCAGCACAGTGTGGGCAGGATACAGGTTGTTCTTGTAGGAGCTACTGATGTAGCGCCCGCTCTCCGTCCGCACTTTCTTCTTCTCCTCCTGGCCTGTCTGCCCCACAAAACGCTTCTTCTTGCGGTCCCTGGGAAAGAGAGAGGAAGGAGAGTGGGAGATTCGTGAATAACGGGCCACCTCCATCCTCCTCACCGGGCACCCCGGTTCTACCTGCCACTGCCCAACACACAGCACGATCCACTGGCTTTGAGGGGTGAGAATCAACCCCCTGGGCTCTGCTCCTTGCCCAGCTCCCCCCTGCCACGTCCAGACCCCACTCACCACTTCAGCAGCTGCTTGCTCCTGTTCAGGTTGTGGCTTTCGTCGCCCATGAGATCCAGCACAGCCCCAGCCGCCTGCTGCTCGAAGGCACTGCCCTCACCGCCCACGCTCAGCCTGCATGGAGGGCAGGGGGGACAATGAGAGCAGCCCGAGCTGCAGCAGGAGGGTTGGGGGGGAGGGCTCCCCACTCACCCCCGCTCGCTCTCGAAGTCCTTGGGCCGATATGGGATGTAGAAGTCCTCGTCCCGCTGTGCCGGCAGCTGCGGCTTTTTCCTGGCAGCATCTTCTGCAGCCTGGCTCCGTTTGCGCTTCCGTCCCACCACGGTGGAGAACACCTCCTGGAAGGAGGCAACAGAGGGGCTGGGGTCCATGCCCCAACCCCAGGGTCTGGTTCTTCTAGAGGTTCACATTCCCACCCCAAAGCCAAGGCACAGCCCTGTCCCGGCCCCGTTACCTGGAGGTTTTCCTCTTCTCCTTCCTCCTCCTCCTCAGGCTTGGGAGTGGCTGGATGCAGCCCCTGTCCCCTGAGAGCTGCTGCCCGCTTCTCCTCCTGCCCGCGCTGGAACTTCTCGATGAGGGCATGGTCGTGCCGCCGCTTGGAGCGCATGATGGAGCTGGCCAACGTGCGGGCTGTGGCGTTGATCTCAAAGATGGTCTGTGCCAAGAGACAGAGCAAGCCCCAGGAGAGCGTGGTTTAGGGGGCATGGTGAGGATGAGTTGATGGTTGGACTTGGTCATCTTCAGGGGTCTTTTCCAACCTCTATGATTCCATGGGACTTCCCTCTTTTCCTGTCCCTCCCGTCCCTCTGCCTTCCATCCCAAGGCCAGGCCCCAGCTCACCGCCTTGGACTTGTAGGCTTTAATGCTGTCCACCAACTTCAGCCTCTCCAATTCGGTGTCTTCGAAGCGAGCACCTGGGGAGCACAGAGGGATCAGCTCATCTGCAAGGGAGAGGGGTCCCCTCCCACGGTGCCCCCGGGCACGCACTGAAGAGCGGGTGGATGCCCAGCTGAGACGTGTCCATCTCCTTCACCCTCTTGATGGACTCGGGGGAAGGGCCGGGCCGGGAGCGCAGGTACTGCTTCTGGGCATTGTCAGCCACGCGGCGCAGGCTCTGCAGCTCCAGTGAGCCCTCGTGGTCTGTCAGCAGCAGGCACTCCTCGTCATCCACCAGGCTCTGCGGGACGCGACCCAGGACCCCATCTGCATCTGCAGCACCAGGGACAGTGCATCAGCTGTCACCCACCCTGGGATCAAGTGGGTATCACCCCTCTAAGAGAGCGCAAGACCCTTCTGCACAAAAGCTGGACACAAGATCACAAAATCCGAGGATAAACCCCAAGGGATGTGCAGCCATCTCTATGTGTGGGTCCTTCTCACCTGCAGGCATCTCCTGGGCACCAGCGAGGATGAGCGGGCGCCCCAGGAAGAGGTGGAGGTCAAAGATGTAGGGCATCTCGTCGGGAGCCACCAGCGAGTAGGCAGTGCCACTGCGGCCAGCCCGGGCCACGCGACCTGGCAGGGAGAGGAGGAGTGGGGTGGGAAACCAGAGCCAGCACCAGCCCGTGACCTGGGACAGGGACCCGTTGGTACTCCAGCACCCCAAGGGTCAGCCCACTCACACCCTCCCTGTCCCCATCACCCTGAGGAACTCCTGGGTGGCACCCACCAACACGGTGCAGGAACAACTTGGACTTGGCAGGGAAGCTGTAGTTGATGACGTTGTCCAGCATGGGGATGTCAAGCCCACGGGCGGCCACGTCTGTCACCAGCAGCACTGGGCACTTGCCATGGGCAAACTTGGCAATGTTGATCTTGCGAGCAGTCTGGTCTAGCGAGCTGTAGATGTGGGTGCAGCAGATGCCCTGGGACGTGAGTAGCTGCAGACAGGGGAAGAGGGTTCACATCCCACTTGGAAATGCACCTACAGTCCAGAGAAAGGGTCCCCAGCGTGCTGAACCCTCAAAGTGTCCACCCAGACTCCAAACACTGAGTACCCTGGGTGCTACTTACCTCCTTGAGATACTCCGTGTGGTGCTTCGTGGCCACAAAGACAACTGTCTGATCCTGGGGCTTCACCACGCTGCGGAGCAAGTGGAGCAGCACAGCCGGTTTGTCATCTCCACGCACATGGAAGAAAGCCAGCTGCAAGGGGAGGGCAGGGCTCAGCCCTTCTGGGCCCCAGGGCTCTTGGGGACATCTCACAGTGCCCACTCCCCTCTGGGCTGGTCACTCCTTGTGAGCCTCCAGCCACCATGGGGTCACTTGTAGGCATGGGGGCACCTGACGCTGGAGGGAGAGGCACAAAGCTCACCTTGAGCTGCTCACTGAGCTTTGACTCCACATCCAGACGGATCAGCATTGGCTCGGTGAGACCTGTGGGACGTGGGATGCAGTGCTGGGACCAGCTCTAGCGCTCAGCTTGGGGACATCCACTTGGCCCAACCCCAACCCAGCTCTGTTTCTCCAGTCCTGTGACCACAACTGAGGGACCGGGAGAAGTCCCCATCCAACAGAACATTGCCACCAGTATAGGATCACCAAGTCTTGGAGCCAGTCCCAGCCCAGCCCATCTGCCCCATGCTTCTCACCAGCACGGGCGAACTCAACGAGGAGCTTGGGCAGTGTGGCTGAGAAGAGGACGGTCTGGTGGCTGCCCGGCAGCCGAGCGAGGATCTCCTGGAGCTGTTCTGCAAAGCCCATCTCGAAGAGCCTGCAGGGAGAGCACGGGGGACATGGGATGTGGCAGCCAAGGTCCCTTTGCTCCCATCCTCATCTGCTCCAAGCACACTGACCTGTCGGCCTCGTCGAACACCACGTACTCCACGCTCTGCAGCTTCAGGTTCATTTCCACTGCCACGTGCACCAGGCGCCCAGGGGTGGCGATGATTCTGTGTGGGACAGAGATAGTGACACTGAGCTGCTTCCAGTCTCCCCGCACCACCTCAAACCTGAGCTTGGTGGCCACGTCGCCACCAAGTCCCCACCCTGCACCCACACTCACATGTCGGGGTTCTCATGTAGCGCAGCAAACTGATCCTCCATCCTGTGACAGGGGAAAGAGCCCAAGGGCAGGGGACAGCTCAGCCCACCGACCCCAAGATCGGGCAGATGTGGGGCTGTTTTAGGAACATGGGGGCTGGCAGGGACCCAAAAATAGCGAGGGTATCACTTACTTGTCTCCTCCCAGCACAAGAGCAGTCTTCAAACCTGTGAACTTGCCCAGCTGCAGGGCAAGAAGGGAAACAGCGAGGTTAAAGCACACTGGGATCCCAACCCCAAGTGGTGCCCGCCCGTTCTCGTACCTCCTTGGTGAACTTGAGGGTTTGCAGGGCCAGTTCACGTGTGGGCGAGAGGATGAGGGCGCGTGCTCCAGACGGGCTGGGTGCCTTCAGCCGCTCGAACATGGGCAGGAGGAAGCAAGCCGTCTTCCCGCTGCCCGTCCGCGCCATCGCTACCACGTCGCGGCCACGCAGGATCACCGGGATGGTCTGCAGGACACGGCCCCACCGTCAGTGCCCTGTGGGGGGACGCAGCACAGCCCCCGCATCCCAGGGCCTCACCTTCCTCTGGATGGGTGTGGGCACCTTGTAGCCCTTCTTCATCACACCCTTGAAGACAGGGTAACTCAGGCCTGCGGGAATATGGAAACAGTGAGGGGACGTGGGCAGTGAGGGGCTCTGGAGGTGGGGTGACCCCCCCCCCACGTACCCATGGACTGGAAGCCTCCGGATTTCTTCTTTTTGTTCTGCGCCCGCACCATGGCCTGCGTGTCCTCAGCGGTGGCATCGTCCTTGTCCTCAGCGGTGGGGAAGGCTGGCAGCGGGGGCATGGGGAGCTGGGGATGGTGGCGGTGTGGGGATGCAGTGAGCAGGGCTTGTGTCACGGTGACACCAGGGCACAGCGGGGCTGCCATGACAGCGGGCAGGGACACCCCAGTACTAGGACACCAGCACCACACAGGGAATGGGGACATTTGGGACATGCATGCGTGGGGTCTGGAGACACTGGTACATGGGGACACCGGTACACGGGGACGCTGGTACTTGGGACAGGGGACACCGAAGACATCAGCACATGGGGACGCGGCGCTGGGGACACGGGCAAATAGGGACTGGGCACGCCGGTTCCGTGCCGCGGGCACAGAAGTGCCAGAAGCACAGGGGAAGGGGCCCGCGGGTTGGAGTCACGCTCCCCACCCCTTCCCCGCCCCCCCCCAACCGTCACCTCCCGACGCTGTTCCCCGGTCCCCCTCGGTCCGCGCCGCTTGCGAGCACTCAGCGGCGCCATCTTGGCGGAGCGGAAGCCGGAAGTAGCCCCGCGTGGGAGAGCGGAAGGGGCGGGGTTTCTCGGGGGCCGAAGGCGCGCGCGCGGGAGTTGCGCCTGCAGGGCTGCTCTGTGCCCATGTGTCCCCCCCCTCCCCCCCCCAACGCCTCCTAAACAACGATCGCTTCCGAGTGGATGTTTCTTTTATTAGGAGCTCAAACAACGAATTTCAAAATGGAGAACCGAAAAACTGGAGATGATGAAGAAGACGTTCCGTTTCTAAGCCAACACCTTCAGTGCGTACGTTTGAAAATATAAACCTGAACGCGGGGCGTGGAATAGCTGAGGCAAGCAATGAGGAAAGCTGAATTACAAAAGAAACAGCACAACCTGGTATTCGGGGTAGGAGTTGACCTCTCCACAACAATTAGTTCAGTGCTTCCTGCCGAGAAGGTGCTGCAGTGGAAAAAATATCCTAGGGAAACAAATACAGAACGTTTTACCCAAAATACTAATGAGAATTGTAAGCACGAGGCTGCTTCTGCCTGCCAGAACAGCACAGCTCCCAGCACAGCCTCAGAGGAAGCTGGAAAAATGGAGAGGAAACACAAAGAATAACTTGCACTGTCACGATCTAGTCGTTAATGGGACTGGCATATGTTATGATTGATAAGGATTTGAAGGATCCCCCTAGTGGGGCTGAAGGTGGGTCCCTGGAAGGCTCTGCTGGGAGAGGTATTAAAGTCTTCTAACTGTCTGGCTGTAGATGGCACTCTTTATCTTATGAGGGCAGGGATTGAGGTCAGTAACTCTGTGCTGGGATTGTTTTCCCACACACAGCTACAAGAGAACATCTACTGGGCATGTGCACCTTCCCACAAGAATAAAGCACGAGGGAATGTTTCTTTACCTTGGAAGACCTTGGTTTAACCACCACAGAAAAGATGTGTCTGCTCTTCAAGACCGTGTAGTTCTGAACTACAGAGCTACACCTGAACTGCCAGAGTCAGCCCTAGACACAGAAGGGACAGAGCAGCACGGGAGGCTCATGTGAAAGAATTAACTCATGGTATTTACTCCCTGCTATCACACCTGAAGCTTCCTCTCACACCCAAGCCAGTTCATGTAATGTTAGCTGGAGTATCTCCTCTCTGCTCTGTGGTGTTTTGGGTAAACAACCTCTACCCACCAGAAGAAACAGTTCTCCTTTAAAATCCAGGAAATAAGAGAACAAGCAGTCCTAGTGGAAAACAAATACTGCACTAGGAGGCAGCTTTAAGTAGGAACTGCTCACAGCTGCAACATAAGTACCTTCTCCAGAACGCTGAGAGACCTCCTCCTTTTGACTCCACAGTTCCTTTGGTTGTGATCTGGTCCATTTGCTGCAATCCCTGCATTTCACCTTCAGGCTGACTGGTTTCTGCTCTTTGTCCCGTGTTATATTCCACAGGTCTCCCTGTAAGAAACAGGAGCAAGATCAGAAATATGATCTCACTCTTTCCATACTCCTCACTTTCCAAATGACAGGCCCTGAAAGTGATAGGTACAAGTATTGACTGACATGACACCTGGCAAGTTTTAAAGTAATTGCAGTAAATACACATAGTGAAGTAAATTCCCATCTCACAGCCCACTCCTGGAAGAGCTACATAGCCTGTCTCTGGGGGTGGGAATTTGATATGTTGGATGAGAGTCTCAGCCAAAATCCTTTGTGGCCTACTGCTTTACAGTGGTCCCAATTCCTAATCTCACACACTAGAAAATATCAAACACAATTTTTAAAGCAAAACCAAGGAAAATGTAAACCCTGTGGTTTTTTAATTTAATATGGCCAACCTGAATGCCTTGTGTAAGAAATAAGGAATTCCTTACTTACATAAACTCTCCTGGTTACAGCCCACGGTGAAGGATGCTGGACTATGCTCACACTGAATTTCTTTGGCATAATTCTGAAAGAAAACGCAACCCAGAAACTGTGTTACACAATGTAAAATTATATCTTGCAGGAGAGTTTTGTTCACTTGCTTACTTCAAGAACTAAAGAGCAAGATCTACTTTCTTGTTCTGTGATTTTTTTTTTTTACTGTTATTATCAGGACTTTCTTCAGCATTATATTCTTACCTTCCCTCCTCAGAACATTCGCAGCTCTAAAGTAAAGCTGTAATTCGTTGACTTTAATATATTATATAATGAAAGAATAATAGCTGGGATGGTATAGACAAAGATTTTAAATAACATAAACAGAGATGCTGTGGGAAGTGGCCACTGACAGTACAGCCCCCGGACATGAGTCCTGCTAAGCCATAGTAGTAAATAGAGTAACAGGTAAAGGACAGAAGAAAGAAGTATCAGAAGCAGGACTGAGCCAGGATATCAGAAATACAAAGGATCACACACAACAAAATCTGCATGCGTGCTTATTTAAAAGAGAGTAAAATAACTTGGTCATAGAGAGAAGGTAATATAAGAACAGATTTACTCCTTAGGTATGCATCTCTTGCACTGAGCTCAGGTTTGTGAAATTTTCCAAAGTTTAGATAGCCTGAGATCTTTACAGTTTAGTCTCAGAGAATTAAGTAAGGTAGGAAAATTATCTTCAGCAACAGACTGATGAGCTGTCAGTTCTCTTTCTCTCCTTCTTCAACTTCTACCAGCGTCCCTGGTAAGCAGAAAGATAGGCTGGATTCCAGCCATTCTGATCAGACAGCTGGCTGTCAAAACCATGCCTGAAGGCTAGGAGAGAAAGAATCTTCCCTTCCTGACAAGGGAATCTCCTTTTGAGAAGAGAGGGTTTAGGAAGCAACTGCTGATCCCTCCGGAACAATCCCCTCAAAAACATGACTGCTGATGACATAGTCAGAAAACTCATTACGCTTTTTAAGGAAGAGAGGTAGATGCCTGCAAGGCCACTGCTCAGAGCTGTGGTGAGCTCCAAGTATCGACATCGAAGTCAGTACCAAGGTCAGCACCTACTGCAGGCCCTGCATGGAGTCTTTTAGGAAGAGGCATCTGGAGGCTTGAAGTCAAGGTAGGCCATTCTTCAGGTTCATCTCTGAGAGGTTAAGCTTACCCTTTCTGTTCTTAGCTGAAGAACCAGAAAAGCTTGTGTGGTCTCTCTGTAAAACTCATCATCTGACTGATTCTGTTGGGCAGTAATCAAAAATGTCTCTATCACAGAAGTAAATAAAAAGGGAAAAGACCTACCTGAAGGCATTTTATGCTTGCCATCTTAAGAATCTAGGATGAAATAAATACTGTTGTGTATTTCTGAATATTCTGTAGCTTACCTTTTCAAATCCATGCTCTACTTTAATTATATGGTGAACACTCTCAGCTCCAGGTCTGAAAATAAGTGAAATAAATAAGAACTGAGCTTACAGAAAAATTACAACAAGGAAGCAATCATGTATATGGCCACTATATGCATTTTATTTTAATTCAGGCTTTTAGTACCTCTAGCCAACAAAACATGCACCCTAAATATGTATTTGTATTCATGTTTCTAATTTTCATTAAAAAAAAAAAGAAAATATGTACATATTTCCAAAAATAAATCCAAAATTAGGAAAAGTGTTATCAATGAAAGAGAAGGAAGAACAATAGGGAAAAGGACTACATGGTAAAGATGAACATGGAAGGTCAATGGCATATTAAAAATATTTATGTATGGCCTAGAAGAATATTTTGTAGTTAACTGACCTGTCAATACGTAACTTTGGGTATGAGATCCCTGCTTGACCTTCAACTCTTCTCCTCTTCACTCTTTCTTCCACTTCAGTAGTTTCTGGTATTTCACTTTTTCTCTTGACCTTCAAAGCATTGCAAACTTTGCATTGGTAACATTTGATTATGACTTTTCTATTTTATAGCAGAATTCAGAATTAATATATACGTATATTTAGTACAGTTGTTCACATTTCTATAATGAAAACAAAAAAGATTTGTGAATAAAATACTAGCTTCTTTATTCAAAGAGATGATAAACCATCCAGAGAACTACACCAGTAGTGCCAACTTAAATTTCCTGTCTGATAACTGGAAATTATAAAACTTTAACATTTCCTATCTTGAAATATTTTTGGCTGTAGTCTGGAATATCTCTATGTATTTTGCTTCTTCAGATTGTTTAGACTATAACTCAGAACACACACACATAACTTACAGGCTCAGAAGTGTCGCTGTTTATTTCTTTCCCTGTAACAGAAGTATTACAAAATTTGGTGACTATTTACACCGGAGTTTCTTCAACCAACTTAAAAGTACATTTTTGCTTTGCACCTTATTTCCTGAGAACAGCACAAACTATGCTGAGCTTGCATACACTGTGCTGAAATTGAAAAACTATTAACACTTCTTTGTTCCGGAAATTACCCAAACATAACTGTACAGACCTACCCAAAGACAAACCTTGCTGAAATGAGTTGAGCTCTAGATACATGGTGCAAATGTAGGGATAAGGCATGAGATACACATTCTTGTGTTTGAATCTCATTCTTGACACACTCTCCCATTTACTCAAATCTGAGAACGACGTTAAGACTTATGAACGCAGCACTACGTTGGAAAACTGTTGTAGTCTTCTCTACCAGTGGGACAAAGTTGCTGAGTCTATAAGAAACATTTCTCATTAACGTTTTAAAGCAATGCACAAGCCATGCTTGGAGTTGTATTTGGTAGGCTTACTGTAACTTAGTATATATGCTTTCATTTTTGGAAATAGATGATCTTTAAGATCCCTTCTGACCTAAGCCATTCTATGATTTTCTCTGTCTAAATCTGACTTGGAGCACAGGGTAACTGATCTAAAAACACTGCAAAACACTCTTTTTCAAATCAGTTCTTTGCTGAGGGCACCAGGTGGGTCCTCAGTTAATGTAAAATTGTGAAGCTCAAAGTAGCGAAAGATCTGCACAGTACTGAATATGAATTCTGCATTAAGCAATGTCCCACATACACAATTCATGGAATCTTTTCTTGTATGAGCAGGAAAGGATACAGGGAAAGATAGTGAAGTGGTCTGTAGAAAATGGATGTAAATCATCAAGATTTCCAAGGATGACTCGAATTGCTTCCTGGAAAGACAAAAAAAAAAAAAAAGAAATGAGGAAATAACATTAACAATATATCCACAATTCTACTGTGGAGTTCAGTGCTCAGGCCTTGAAAAAAATTAAAATAACTTTACAGTTTGCATGAACTGTAGAAAAGGATATTCTAGATACATACATACAGCTTTGCTTATCCTTCTCCCCAGTCCCTCCATATCACCTGAAGTACACCACAGAAAGATACTGACAGAAATTGCTTCATATCCTACCTCTAACTCCTTGACAGCACTTTCAGAGTCGTCAAGTTCAGGAGCACTGTGAAAACAGACACAAAGAATTAGTCCCACCTGGGGAAGGGAAGGGAAGGGAAGGGAAGGGAAGGGAAGGGAAGGGAAGGGAAGG
>NC_034422.1:10298801-10303662 GCF_002078875.1 Numida meleagris
GGGAAGGGAAGGGAAGGGAAGGGAAGGGAAGGGAAGGAAGGGAAGGGAAGGGAAGGGAAAATTACATTCTTTGACAGAGTTTAAATGACAACAAAACATCATGAACAAGAAACATTCTCACTGCAGAGAGAAAATACTTAGCAAGCAGACTAAACCTTGAAATGTTGTTCTTAAAAATATCCAGGATTGTTTAATTTTCTGCCCATTTGCATTGTGTGTGTGGATACAAGAGATAAGAGATCAGAAATGCTCCAAATTTAATGCAACAAACAGCTGTAAATGGGTTCTGCTTTTGAAGAGAAGAGGAAGATCACAGCACAGTGCTTTTGAGGGCATTGCCCTTGGACTGCTGCTTGCAGATGCTCACAGCCTTGAAGGGCGTGATCCCTGAAGGGAGCCAGTTGATGCTAACAGAGCCTCTGACTTTGCTTATTTTTATTAACATTTAAGAACACCAACATTTTATCAGACATTGACAGCAACGAAGTATAAAGCTTCAGACCAAATTTGAGATGTACAGAACACTTCTTTTGCTGAACCCAATCTCAAACCACCTAGTTTTGAAGGCTAGTCTTAAAACTGAGCAGTAATATCTCCTTTTGCCAGAACGCCTTGAACTTCTGTGATTGTTATAGCCCACAGCCTCCAGGATTCTGAGTCTTCTCTCAAATTAAAAGCTCCAAAACTTTTTGAATGAGTTGGCCCGGGTTCTGCCCGCTGATGGAAGGGCCTGTTCATCACCTCTGCATGTGTGACTAAGCAGACACAAGCAGATCCCTCCAAGGCAATACCCTCAGGGAAGTAATGTTTTCATCTTTTAATGATCATCATCCTTGTTTTACATCTTCCCCATCTGTCCAGACTAATCAGCACTCAGTGATTCAGTTGCTTTGCTGTCCAGTTACTATCATTTCCAATTTGAGCCTTATCACACAGTTATTACCACACAACTCTCCAAATCGTTGTCCTCTGCACATCCGAAGGCTGCTTTCCTTTCTGCTCCTTGAATGTCAGCAACATGGGTAGACTAAAACACTGTCCCTTCCCTCCCATTTCTCAGGCTTGCCGCTGCCATACCTTCTAGAAACTGAGAGGCAGTTTATCAAAGAAGTGCCCCTCAGTTCCTTTCCCTGCAGGAGAGGCACGCTGCTGTTTGAAAACAACAGGTTTCTCTTGAACATTTGACACAGAAGCAGCAGTGGGAAGGGAACCCTGAGAGGGAGATATCCAGAGAGAAAAAGAAACACCTCCTGGCACAAACCAGTGAGAGTTTCTGAAGCCATTACCTGGCTGCAGGCTGACTGTTCACTTGAGCTTCCTTACCTCTGGAAGTTGCCATAGCGGATTTTAAACTTATACACAACTCCGCCGGCATGCAGAAACCTGGTCTCAGGCAGTGGGTACGTGAACGGTTTCAGTGGCATCTTTTTTTCACTTCCTAGGGAAGAAGGCTGATGCCGGCTCCTTGCCCTGGCTGCAGGCCCACAAGGGACCACCAGGCCACTCTTACAGGCAGAGAACCCAGCACGGCCCTGAGGAGCTGCCCCTGAGCCCTGCACAAGGAGACCAGGAGCGGTGCCGGGTGTAGGCCGCGGCCTGCAGCTCCTCAGGCACAGCAGGAAGGCCGCAGCTGTGAGGGAGGCTCAGGGCAGCTCCCAGCCAGGGCAGCACCTCCTGCTCCTCCCTTCTTCCCACAGAACACAGCTTGGGTCAGCAATGCCTCTGCTCCAGTGCCCCCCAGGCCACGTCCTGAGCTGCACGGGCTGCAGCTGAGCTTGTGCCGTAGGCTTGTGGCAATCTGGGCTCCATCACAAACCCCAAACCACACCAGGATTTGGCCTTTACCTTCTGGCAGGTTGTGAAAACATTTGTAAATGAGTGCGGGCTCTGCTTGGGCCACACAACTCAACATGAACCCTGCAGAGTGGCACTGGGAGCTCCGCCCTTTCCCTCCCAAATTCCATAGAATCATAGCATCACCAAGGTTGGAAAAGACCTCCAACATCATCCAGTCCACCTACCACCAATATTTCCCCGCTAAACCATGTCCCTTAAACAACATCTACATGTTTCTTGAACACCTCCAGGGTTAGTAATTCCACCACCTCCTTTTCCAGCCCATTCCAGTGCCTGACCACTCTTTCGGATATGATTTTTTTCCTGATATCCAACCTGAACCTCCCCTGGTGCAACTTGAGGCCATTCCCTCTAGTCCTATTGCATTTTGATACTGTCAATTTTACTTTTTACTATTCTAAGAAATTTTCGTGCAAAGATTTCCAGATACTTTTCCATTTCTCCACTACACACACAGCGCACTTCCCAGATGGCCCCAGGGCTGCACCAGCCCCGTGTTGGTGTCATCAGGGTCTTTTGAGAGGAAAACAGCCCCTGGAGCCTTTCTGGCCGCCTTCCACATTAGTACAGACACAACTGGAAAGCTCTAGTGGCCAATAACAAAGCAACAATCAAAAGCAATGCTTAAACAAATGGATGCAAAGGAACCTATTCAGAATCAATATCCATAGATCCATGCTTTCATATCATTAAATATGCCATAATAATTGCAGTGCCCTTCCCCTTGCTGCAACTCTATGCCTCTAGAGAGCGCTGAAACCATGAGAATCCACTCGCTCCTTGCACATCAGCATCCTGGTCCTCACTGTGAGAACCCCCAGACCCCCAGCCCTCACTGTGCTGCTCCATCTGCCCACTGCCCCCATCCCCGATCCTGTGAGAAACCACACCTGCTGGGGATCAAAACGGAGAGTTGGCCCTGCCAAATGCCTTCAAACAATTGAGCAATACCACCCCATTCGGTAGGCAGGTAATGCAATACCTGGTGTCTTTTCTCCCCAAACCATGGGGATGTGAGAGACTCACAGTGCCGCTTTTTCCTTTTCTCTGCGTGGTTAAGAAAGCCCTGCACCTGCAGGCAATCACTGGCTTATAAACCAAGAACATTAGCAGCATTTTCCTTTTGCTCTCACGGTTTGTAAACCATCCTCATTATCCTCTCAGGGAAATGCCTCCAGGTTTTAACTGTCCTCCTGTATATTTGCTTATGAAGCTGACAAACTTGTCCCTGTAATTGCATCTGCCCTGGGAAAGGAGCAGGTTTCCTCTGCTTTGCCCATCAGCAATGCAATAGGGCTGCCTGCTCCCCGGCTGGATCTGCAGGGCTCAGCTCGCCCCAGGGCTCCTTCTCCTCCCGGTTCCCAACAGTTCCGCTCTCCCTGGTAAGCGGGTGGTAAAGCTGCAGTGCCCCCAGGACCGGGAGTGCGTGAGACCGTGAGATACTACTCGATAGGCAGATGAGGCTGTGTGCATCTGACTCCTGGAAAAACAGCCCAGGTGCAAATTCGGGGAGATGAGAAATGGGAGAAAAGCTGCTCGTTCATCTTCTGTCTATTGTAGAGCGACGATCTCAAGGGAAAGGAAGGACTGAAGAGCCTCTATGGAAACATCAGTGGAGGTGCAGCTGCTGCTGAAAAAAGCAGCGACAGACGAAATCTGCGGAGGGGCAGACGGGAAGTGGCACCTCCTGTGAATGCTTCTGCAAGTGCCAGGGACACAGCCCTCCCCGCTGCACCAGCTGGAGTCTCCGTGGCTCACAAATAGATGAGAAAATGGAGAATACTGTCGGAAGAGAAATGGAGAATACAGGCAAATGTGATGTAGGGTCCTGCAGAAGGAGCATAGGGAAGTTACAACCCTCCATCTGAATAACAAGGAGCCCTGACACTGAAACATGGGCCAGCAGGAGGAAAGATGTGCTCACCGCGTGTGATCTGCTGGTGTGACCTTAAAGTAAAATGCCACAGGATCAGGACAGACAAGCTCCTCTGCCCTATATGGCAGTTTGGTTTGCTGGAGACACTGTGCCAAAACGTGTGAAATAATGCAATATGACTTTTTTTTTAATCCTTTTAGTTGGATCTCCTGACTTGAAAAGCATTTCTCACCTTCCTGCCAGTTCAGTTGCTTAGGAATTCAGTTGCCTTTGGAGCAAGGTAAGAGTAGCATCCCCGGCCAAGCACCAGCCAGCCCTGCAAAGAAGGCAGGGCAACCCCCAAAGCCCTGAGCCTCCCGTGTCCCCCTGATGCAGGCTCGACTCCCCCAGCCGCTCCTGGCAGGACAGAATGTTGGACAAAGACGTTGCCATCTTTGCAAAGTGAAGGGATTGGTGATGGTTAATGATGTCCCAGGGAAGACGGTGCCAAAGCCCAGAGCAGGGCAGCCCAGCAGCCCCTATGGGAAGAGGACAATGGATGTGTCCAAGGCAGGTCACAGGAGCACTGCGTCAGGACAGAGCCCGCGGCACAGGGTCACTGCAGCACAGGGGCATCAGCCACACTGGGGAGCAGGAACAGAAACCTGCCCCATCACAGCAAGGGAAGAACCTCTGCTGTGTGCAGCAGCCCCACACCCCCGCTCCTGGCAGCGCTGCTGCTGGCTGCGAGCCACCCCGGGACCCACACAGGGGAAGCGGTTTCTGCGAGGGTCCCTTCAAACAAGGGTGTTCTTGTCTGAGAGAAGGGAAAAAAAGAAAACGGGTCCTGATAAAATAGAGAGTGATCTGCAGGAAACCAGGCCAGGTGACAGAGAATTTGCTTCTGGAGACTGGCCAGGAAAGCTGTGGGAGTTGCTTTGCCTTCTTCCCTGACACCTGCAGGTCCCGCTCACCTCTGGCACAGCCACACCAAGCAATAGGACAGGTGGTACAAGGTGGGATGGGATGCCACCGTGCCCACAGTGCTGCCCAGACAGCTCTGCTGTCCCGCTGTGCTCAGCACAAAGCTTTTGCACTGCTGCTTCCCTGCCTGCATCCCTACAGCATCCCTGCCTGCATCCCTGCCTG
>NC_034422.1:10304740-10346993 GCF_002078875.1 Numida meleagris
GCGGCGGCGGCGCTCAGCCTCGGCACCACGGCGCTGGGCTTCGCCGCCCCGCTGCTGCTCATGGCCGTGTGCTACTGCTGCGTGGGGAGCGCCGTCCGCCGCCACCTGCGGCCCCGCAGAGCCGAAGCGGCGGCCAGGAGGAGGCTGCTGCGCTTGATCGCCGCGCTGGTGGGGGTGTTCGCCGGCTGCTGGCTGCCCTTCCACCTGCTCAAGAGCCTCTTCGTGCTGGCCGCCGCCGGGCTGCTGGAGCTGCCGTGCGCGCTGCTCGGCCTCATCTCCCGCCTGCACCCCTACGCCACCTGCCTCGCCTACCTCAACAGCTGCCTCAACCCGCTGCTCTACGCTTTCCTCGACGGCCGCTTCCGCGCGCAGTGCCGGGCGCTGCTGGGGCTGCGCGGATCCCGGCCGCCCCCCGCCGCCTCCTCCGCGCTGAGCGCTCCGACGCAGCGCTCCGAGCTGCCCTCCTCGGGGGGCACCAAGGTGTAGCGCCGGCCCCTCCTCCCAATAAACGGCCTTGCCGCCCTCGGAGCCCGCTCCCTTCTTGGTCCCGCCGCGGCCGGAGCTCCCGACGGGAGGGGACGGGTGACCCTTCCTGCCGGCGCGGGGCGGCCCAGTCCTGGGGCCGGGTGGTTGCCGGCGGTCCGAGGGCTGCGCTTCTCCGTTCGTGCGTGGATGGGTGAGCCCCGCTCTGCAAATCCCGTGGGGTTCTTGCTCTGTCCCGGCACCCGCACCCACGGCTGCGGCCGCGGCACGCCGAGCCCGGCCCTGTGCGGTCACCTGCAGCCCTCCCGCAGCTCCTCCTTGCCTCGACGGCAGCTCCACCTGAGCTGGTCGCGTCCCGCTCTCCCGTCACCCAGCCGGCCGCTGCGAGGGGCTGCCGTGCCCTGGGGTGTGAGCTCCAGCCAGACCCAGAGCCACGTCCCTGCAGGCGTGGGCATGAGGGACGAGCTGCCAGGCCCCCCGGCAGAGGGGGGTGGTGATGGTGGGTGCACCGGGCGGGAGCTGGCCCTGCTGTGGGCAGAGTGTGCCCTGGGACGGGGGGCTGGGGGAGAGGGAAGGCATCCCAGCATGGATAGCACTTGCCATCTGCCAGTCCCAAGGCCGTGTCCTGCGTGGGCAGAGGTGACCCTGCAGGCTCTGCCCTCATCCTAGCTCTGCTCCGGGCTGAGGGATCCATGTTCTGCTACCCCAGGGTGCCAGCCCCTGTGTTGGGAGAAGGAGCTGGGACAGCTTGGGGTCCTCCCTGGGTTCCTGCTCCACTGCTTCATACCTGGGAGATGCATGCGGAATGTCTGCACTCCTAAATGCCCACGGAGGAAGAGCGGGTGCTGGACCAGCACCAGGAGCCGGGCACTGCCTCCGGCTTCCAAATCTGCTCCCCTTGCTCAGGCTCGGACAGATGCGGAGCTTTGGGATGGGTTTGGCGGTGGCATACTGACCCTGCCCGTGCTGTTGCCTCCCTCTCTGCTTGTCCCCTGGCCCAGATATGGTGGGACAGTGGCTTGCACAAGGCTGAGAGCTGGGGAGAGGGCAGGAGGGCAACGGAAAGGAACCCAAGAGCAACGTGGCCCTACAGCACGAGGGCATACAGAACTCCAAGGGCCCCACATCCAGGGCCCATGCAGGGGGTGCACCCGCAGCTGGGCCAGGCACAGGTTGCCCCGCATCCACATGGGGCTGAGGATGCTGCTGCTGCCAGGAGCCCGTGGCAGCGGTGGGAAGCTGCCAGCTGCTCCCGGTGCAGGGACAAGGGCCCACTGTGCCCCTCGCGGTGCCTTGGCACAGGGCTCAGCGCGGCGCTCACTGGGTCCCTTCTCTCCTGCGGGGCAGACAGCAGCGGAGCCTTTCATGGCATCGGAGCCGCTTCCAGGCAGCTGGCAGGAAAAGGAAGGCCTCATCCTCTTGTCTCCGAGCAAACAGCACGGAGCCAACAAAGCCAGGGTCGGGCTGGGGCTGCCCGGCAGCGGCTGGGGATTCCTCCGCTGCCCTGAGGTGTTGCCCTGGAGACAAGGCAGCACGAGGCTGGCACCTCCACACGTGCCCGCGTTCCCAGGCGCCCGCGCTGACAATGCAGCACTTCATGAGCCCCCACGGCAGCTGGGCCACAGCTTCCCCTCAGCCCCACAGAGCGGCCCAGGGGGGCAGCGGGGCTGGAACCATGGGGCTGAGCAGCCCGGGCCTGCACACCACTGCTGCCCCGGGCAGCCTCGGCTGCAGCCTTGGAGCCACGGCCACGAGCAGCTGGAGCCTGCTCCTCGGTACTGGCACAGCAGATGTTTTGCTCAGAGGGCTCGGTCCCAACACCGGCCTCAGAAGGGCTTTAATGCCCCCAGCCAGTCAAGTGTGAGTTACATCTCCAGACCCCAAGGCCACAAACAAGAAGGAATTGAAGATAACTGGGTGCTCTGCTGAGCAGATCGGGATGGCCTGGGCCTGGAAGCCACTGAGACTCTTGGCCAGCGGTCCCTGTGCCCTTCTAGTAACAAAGATATGAATCCTCTAGACATAAACCAACCCCTTTATCTGCTGCTGGTGGAGTTCCAAGCCTCTCCTTCAGGAACAGGAGCAATGCACAGCCCTGCAAAGCCAGTGAGGAGCTGCAGGCACAGGACCACGTCCCTCACACACACATTGCCACGAGCTTTGGCCTTCTTGTTCCATGCTGCAAGACACACCGAGCGAACAGCAGGATGGGAATCAGCACAACACTGCTGAAAAGGAAGAGGCAGCTGGCGCTTGTTTTGTGCTGCTACTGGAACAGAGCTTGTGCAAAGCCCTTCCTGGTGCTCACACGGGCTGAGAGGCTTTGAAGACGCTGAAAAAAACACCATCACCACGGGGCTGCCTTTAGAGAGCAGCTCCCTTAGATGCTGCATTCAGCTCTTTTTTTTTTCTTCTTGAGACTCAGGCGAAGTTGTCCCGGAACAATAACCACAGCAAGACCCAAAAGTTGATGCGTAAGCATTTATTTTCCTGCCTCATTATTAAATACATGTATTTGCAGCTTCATGGATGCCCCGTCCCTGCGGACACCCAAGGACAGGGGACAGGGCTCCGAGCACCTCATCAGCTGTGGGCGTCCCTGCTCAGTGCAGGCCTTTAGTGGTCCCTTCCAACTCAAACGATTCCATGATTCTAAGTATCTCTCTATGAAGTACTGAAGTGATAACTGTGGGAATACTCTCCCAAACAGATGGCTAATTACGGGTATAACATTGGTCTGATGAAAGGGAGGTGGTTTTTTTAGGGTGGTCTGATAAAGGGGATGTGGTCCCGAATGCAAGTCATGTGCTCCTAGGTATTTCTCCATAAGAAACTCAGCTGGAAGCTGAAAGGGCAACTGAGGAAACAGCATCACACAGCTGTGATACCACGAGGCCCGGAGCAACTGGCTTTGATGACCCCCAGACATCACTTTGTTCTTATTTGCTGAAGGCATTAGTAAAAACCTAATGCTCTACATAGGTCCAGTAACCAAGGTTATAAAATGCCCTCACATTGAAAGCGCTGCAAAGAAGTAGCAGGAAGGTCTTGAGAATGGTTTTATTAGCACACGAGCTAACAGGCTTCCTTTTCCTAGCAGAACTGGAGGCGAGAGGGGACAGCTGCACGTCAGCTGCACTGATGGGGGTAACTCTAGGGAAGGAATATAACTCAACCGAAAACATTTGCTTTGAGAACAAAATGCCATTAAGAAAAAGTTGAAATAAGAAATTCCCAGAAAGCAGGAATAAAATCGTGTAGCACCTTCCTGACAGGAGTATGGGATCAAACTTAAGAAAGATGTGAGGACTATTGGCTCTACGTTGGCATGCTCCTGCTGCAATGAGTTAAAGCTCACGAGCTGCACCGTCCTCGAGCTGTGCTTTAATGAAGTCTAGTTCTTCAGGCTTCCTGCTGCTCACCGGGGAAGGACAAAGATTTCTTCTCATCTTAACACAGAACTCGGGTTCTGCTGAGGGAACAACTTCACCCGAGCTGCGGTGTGTGATCCCCATGAGCACCACATCCAACGGAACAGAGCTTGAGATGCTGGTGGAGTTTGCTCCTGCATTTAAGGAACGCTGCCCCTCTGCCTCAGCATGTAGGGGTGGAAGGATGCTTCTTACCTTCGTTTACACTAGGATCCTCAACCTGAACAAAAGCCATCAGCCTCATGATGCTGCCACGAGGACCTGCAATGCAGCCCAATGAACCAATCTTCCCTCTCTTCTGCTTTTCATTTTTCCCGCGGTACGCAAAACCGAGAGTTGTCCAGTAACAGAGGTTTAGTCTGAACATCTACCAAACGTTCAGCCCACAAAGGGACGGCAAAGGTGCAGTTCATCTGGTGCTCCTGGAGGCGGGCACGCCTTGGTCACGCTGTGACTCGCTGAGCAGTTGGGCTGTAGGGGTTTCTGAGCACGGAGTTGGTGCTCACCTTGTCCTAGCAGAGCTGAGCCAATGAACTCAAACCACGTCGTCTGGGCAAGAAGTGTTCTGCAAGGAGCTGTAGTGCAGCCTCCAGCTTGGAGGAACAGGGAAAGGCAACGTCCTTGTTGCTGACCCAAGGGCCAGACAAAAACCAGCAGTTCAGGGCTCCACATTCCAGTACCTCAATTAGAATTACCTGGAACAGCAAGTGGATCAAAGCAACACAAACCTGAGGGAGGGACGACAGAACACAGGGTCACTTTATTTTCAGCTGCTCAAGGGGTTCTGCTGCTCTCGCAATTACGTCTCAAAGAAACAGCAGCAATAATGTGCAGTGACCGCTAGGAGAGAACGTGAACTCCAGCTTTCTTCCTGTGATTACTGAAATTCACTGCGAGCCACCTGGGCGGCCACACTCTCTTAAAAGGATCCTCGTGCTCTGTACTGTCAGCACCGTGACATCTCCACCTGCTTACACAGACCCCACGTTCAGCAGCTGCACAGGCAAACACCAATCCCTGTCCCCACACTCAGCGTGGAGAACCCTCAGAATTCCATCCCCTCCACCCGTGCTCACACAGACTGTTTTGACCTCTACCTTGTAGCTCAGGTCCCTAACTTGTTTTTCTCTACACGAAGGTCAGTATCTTGGAAGTCTACGTCCTGGCCTCCTCTCCCACTATTTAAGACCTAGTTGTAACTTCCTATCAGATTCTTATGAGGCAACTTGCTAGGCATGATGTTCTGGTCTTCCAGGTTTAACACACAGCTCTGATGCAAAAAGGGGACCCACGCTTTCACTTCACTAAAACCACACAGCAACCCTCCCATCGTACCAGGAACAGTTCCCGTTTATTTTAAAAATAAATATTTATGAACAAAAGGAAGAAAGAAATTCAAAGAGTTGTAACGTTAAAAACTTTCCTGCCAGAAGCACAAATGTCTTTTTCAGTCACAACAGCCTGGACACCAAAACAATGGCAGTGCTGTCTACAAAGCTCTCTCCTCTCATCTGCTGTCATAGTCTTCCACTGCAGGAATCCACATCTCCATCGAAGCAGCCAGCTCTTCTGCACTTCCTGACGATGTGTAACGGGGCTATTCAGTCTCCTTTTGTGATCAAGTCCTCGATATACGCATCCAGTTCATCATCTGTATTAATATCAATGTCCTGAAATGAAAAGGACGAGAAATCTCAGTGAAAAAATGAATCACGAAGAGCAGAGCGAGACTGAAAAGAACAAAACCCCTCCTTGTCCGCCAACACAGCATCCTCTGCAGCACCCACCCGGAGCAGCCTTTGCATCCTGGCTGCCACAAGGTGGGCAGTGGCAGCAGCACGAAGCTGCTTCTGCTGGCCTGGACCTAAGTGGCACCACAGAGAGCAAGAGCCGAAGAACAGCTCAATTCTGGACTCAAGCATCCAGTGCCCGGCCTGGCCTCGGGCTGGTGAAGGTCACGGTGGTGCTGTGGCTCACCCACCTCCTGCACTTTCTGCAGCAAAGCCACAATGTTAGTCCTCAGCTTCTGCAGTTTCTCCTCTGTTTCCTTCAGCTTTCTCTCGGTGTTGCGCAGGTTTTCCTCGCAGGCTTTGGCCCGGGCATCGGCACGCGTCTGATATGAATTGCACAGGTTCTGCAGCCCCATCTCGTACTGTTTGAAATAGTCTTTCTGTGGAAGACAAAAACAACAACAACAACAAGAGATGACACATTAAAAGAAGCACTAAATGGAAAGAAGACCCCAGTAGTTGTTGTTGCTCAAGTCCAGCTACCAGCAGGGCTGAACGACACGAGCTAACATCGCCCTTCTGTGCTCCCCGCCTGCGTTCCTTGCCACGCTCACACTGACACCTTATTTGCCTGCAGTATGAAGCACAGAAATCACACCGGTTTTCACATTCCCAAAGACCAGAAATGCAACAAAAGCAGACTGAATTCGGATGAAGGATATTGTGGTTTTGGCAGGATGTCAGAGAAGAGGCAAGCCGGAGGACCCAGGATCATTCCTCCACGTTTCCCAGCACCAGCACGCAGATGCTGGTGCAGGCTCAGCCACCGAAGGACAGAGAAGACTTCATCCCTGTTGCTTTACTCCCAGCCACTTCTGATATTGCTCAGAGAACGCATGCCTCTGGGTTAGGGGAGGAAACCCACACAGCTCTTTTGTGGGGGCCTCCTTCCAGCCACTCAAACTAAGGCGGAAGAAAAAGCCCTCAAAGCTTATGAAGTATTTCCTGAGCACAGCACAGTGCTGCAGCTCACAGAAGCACTGATTCGTAACAAGCACGTTTCAGCTATTCTGCTGGTAAGGACTCGGAGAGAATTTCAAGCACGTGTTCTCAGCTTTAGTACACACACCAAGGAAATCTGGATACTGACCCCTGTGCAGGATCCCATATGTTCCTTGCTCAACCAAGAGCCTTAAGGCGAATCACTGGTGGGCTGTGAATCTTGAAATTCTGCTCCATCTCTGTGAGCCTGGTCATCTGGAGAAGTACAAGGGGGTTGGCTTCCATGCTCCCTCTTGTTTTTCAGATTGTCTCTTTGTAAGTTGGACTTAAAGGTTGGGGGTAAATGAACAGATGTGTCTACATTCCATTTCCATACATCTCTAACCTGGCCTCTCTTGTTAAAAACTTAACAGCAATGGACAAGAACTTCAGGTAGCAGCAGCCACCAGCTTTCCCACACAGATGTATGGTCACAGAAGGCTTCATGAACTCTCTTTTTTTCCCCTCAGCTACACTAGTCTGCTAAGGATAGAAATAAGCTTTTCAGGTGCACAATCCTGCAACCAGCTTGCCTTAAGAATGGGGGGAAAAAATCCAACAAGCTACAAAGATTATTTTTCTAGATGTACTGAACTCACCAAGGGAAATGCCAGCAACCCTTCCGAACTCATGGAACTCAACTCCTTCTTGGAAACGGGAAAATTTGGAGGCAAGAAGTATCGCAAACAATTCCTACACAGGAAAGAAAAGAACAAAGCCAGAGGTTGAGTCTGAAAAACTAAAGCCATCAGGCTGCAGCAGCTCACAAGGGAAACTGCGAACCCACCGAAGGATCTGAACCAGTAAGTCTACTGTTTCTTGGCCGCTGCTAGGACCTGTAGTGTCTGGTTCAATTCTGACACATTCTGAGGTAGAAGGTTCAGCCACAACCACCTCCTCTTCCTGCTGTGTGTCTGGAGGCTGGTACTCTGGAGACGGAGGCTTCATCAGTCTCACGTCCTCACTACCCTTCTCTACCCTGAGAAGGGGAAAAAAAAAAAAAGAAAGGGAAAATCAGATGTATTTATCTACATTAGCCATACCTGAAACACATAAGAGCTTCATCAGAATCTGGGCACGTCTGTCACTGAGACCTCTAGATTACACAACAGCTGCCTCCACAGGAGCATCACATTTAAGTGATGAGTAGATTGTACTTTTTTGTTGTGTTCCCTCTTTGCAGAGCAGCTGGACTGTCCTGAGCGCACACAAGCTCCCTGTCATGGCAGCAACTTATTTCTGTCTTCAGTATCTATGTAAGTAAACCAGAGTCTTCCTCTTGAGAGCACAACAAGCCTCCAAAATCCAGTAGCTGAAGATAGTTACCAGCGATCTCTTGGTGTGGTGTCTGTAGGAACATAATCAAACTTCACCTTCCAGCGCACGGCATGCTTGCCCATTTCCACAGCTGTGACACGGCCCGTGAACCACTCCTTGTTCACACGGACTTCCACGTGCAGCCCTTTATCTGAAAGGAAGGAGACAGTAAAGATGCTTGCAAATATTCAGATGCTGGGGTGCACGTCCTGCTTCATCTTTAGCCACTGGGAGCTGATCTGAAACCGTGAGTTACTTCAAATGGTACATGAACCATAAAAACATCACTATCACAGAGCTGAACTCAGAATACACAAGGAAACGACACAGCACCCTCAGTGCTTCTGCTGTACTCTGGGCTGTATGACACCCTGTTCAGGGCCATATTGGACTAGGACAACTTCCTATGGGTTTCTACTGGGTCATTTTCCATTCAGCACCTTGGGAACAAGCTGCAAAAATTAACTGGCCTAGCAGAAGGTGCTACAGCATCTTTGACAGAGGTCTCTCAGCCTCTCTTCTTTAGAAAGCTCATTAACGAAACGACACGTTTAACCAGTGAAGCTAGCTCTGAAACAGCTATTTTTCACTACATCATGAGTTCATCTCTCACCTTTCTGAGCTTTCTTCAGTTCTGCCACATCTTCCTCCCCTGCGCTGTCTGTGAGCTAAAAGCAAAGCGCGGTCAGATTAGATGTCTGCTGACAAGATTGCAAACACTTGACAAACACCTTCTGCTGCAAAACCTCGTGCGCTCTCACCTCTACCACCACCTCGCTGGGATCCTTCTTCTCCTCTTTCACTGCTACAAATTTGCCTCGTTTTGTCCTCTCTTTCTTGCCCTCCACTTCGTCCTCAGACAGCTCCTCGGTGGCGTGTGCGCTCCTTTTCCGGGGGGTGCAGGCCTGAAGGAAGCAAACAAGCTCCAGCTGTACCTCGGGGGTATGTTACCAAACCGAAATCTTCTTGCCAAGCATTTAAAAATTACAAACGAGCAGAAGAAAACAACCAAGCAAAAAGCCCCACCGACTCAGCACACACCATCTTCACTACTCAAGAAGGTTTTAGAGGGTGCCGTGTGACTGGACAGCTCCTCAACCCCGTTACTCCATTATTTTTTTTTTGTGATGTGACACAGCAACACAGGCCATGCGGAACGGTAGGTAAGGAGCCGATGGTTTTCATCCCACTGAGTCTCACCTGCGGCGATTTGACAGTGGCAGATTTCTTTGGTGTTGGCACCTTGGCAGCTTTTGAGTTGGACGGCTCGCGTGGGCTTCTGGGGCTCTGCGGGGCAGCAGAGGATGGTTTTGTCGGCGTTGGTTTGGCAAGAGTTTTGGAAGTGCTGTTCGACTTTCCGGCTGTCACAGCGTCGTGGTGCGTCTTGGAAGTGCTGGCCTCCTCCTTGGAGAGAATGCTTGCCAATCTGGGAGCGTTAAGATTTGTCCAAGTCGAAGAAGTCTTTTTCAGCTGACCGACGGACTTGGAAGGAGGTGTGAGCGGTGGCGGTCTGCTGGGAGCGTTCTTGATGACGTCGGGGAGGGGAGGAGATCGTGGGCGCTGAGATCGTGACACTGACTGGGTGTTCCAAAACAAAGGAAGGTAAATAGAGAGAACAGAGAAGTCAGGCTCTGAGCTAAGCACAGCGCACGAGCAGCCTACAGAGGTGCCCCCATTACCTCCCCTGCAGGCCGCGCGGTCACTTCCAGAGGCAGCTTCTTTAAGTCAGCTTGAGATCGAATCGGCGTGGTTTTCTATCAGGAAAAGAAGAAAACCCCAAAAGTTTACCTTTAAAAGCTACGTGAACCCAGCCTAGCAAACACATTTCCAGTTTCAAAGGAGATCAGTAATTGTGAAGAAGGCGTTTTCTGCTGTCCCTCAAGATCAGGAGGACGCTGGCCGTCAACTCCCACCATCCCAGCAGGAACTGAGCATCGAGATATTTTATTACAACAATCCCCCCCAATGACTGCGACATGGCACGTGTAGCATTAAAGGCCATGACTCTCAGCATCACCTGCTGGCACCAGGCCCCTCCAAGCCTGCTGCGCTCAGTGGGAGACCTCCAGGTTTACCTGCAGAGCTTCCAGTTTTTCCTGCTGCTGGCGGATTTTCTCTGACAGTTGTTTCTGCTTTTCCTCCTGTGATTTTGAGTCTTTCTTCAGGGTTCCCAGTGGTAATTTCTGCTTCTGCTCTGGAGCTTCGCACCTAGCGCCAAAGGAATGCAAGACAACTTCAGCACAGACAGCACAATCTATGGCTCCCTCACTTGTAGCACTGTTCCCATGTCCCATCCCTACCACTGCAGTAAAACCCCTTCTTCCTTCTGCAGTGGCCACAATCTCAGAGATAGCTGTTTACTCCCTGGGAAATGCATGATGTAAGGATCAAAAGCATAGCCAAGAAAAACCAAGCCATTTACACTGGGAATTACCAGTTCTGAGCCCTGGAGCCATATTAAAGTTTGGGAACAGACAGGTCAATACAAAGATGGGTAAGAATTTGACTGCATAAACTATTGGTACAATCATATTTCCAACAATAGTGCAGAAAAACCACACAGGAATTTAATTTCACAGAAGAGCAGAATGGTTGAGGTTGGAATGGACCTTCCCGAGGCCAGCCGGTCCAACCCCTCTACTCCAGCAGAGATGCCTAGAATAGGATGCTCAGGGCCATGTCCAGATGGCTTCCAAGTATCCACAAGGAGGGAAACTCCAGTCTCTCTGGGCAGCCCGTGCCAGTGCATGGTTACCCTCATGGTCAAAGCGTTTCCTGATATTCAGGGTGGGATCCTCCTTTGTTTCACTTTGTGTCTGTTGCCTCTTGTCCTGGCACTGGGCACCAGTGGCAAGAATCCAGCTCCACCATCTCCAGGCCTTTATAAATAGTTTGCTGAGATCCCCTCTAAGCCTCCTCTCCTCCAGGCTGAATAATCTCAGCTCTCAGCTCTTCCTCACAGCAGAGGTGCTCCCAGCCTTTCATCATCTTTGTGGTACAGAACTGGACTCTCCACTGTGACCACGTCTCTCATACACGGCAACCCAGCACTGGACACAGTACTCTAGGCACAGCTTTACTACCAATACCTTCTCAACCTCCCAGGACTTGCATCATTCCTCCTGATGCAGCCCAGAACACCACTGGTCACCTCTGCACGCTGCCAGCTCACGTTCAAGTTGGTGCCCACCACGACCCCCAGGTCTTTTCTGAACAGCTTCCTTTCAGCTGGGCTCTCCCACCATGCCCTGGTGCCTCAGGCTGTTCCTCCCCAGGTGCAGGACTCTGCAATTCTTGCTGAATGCCATGAGGTTCCTATCAGCCCACTCCACCAGCGTGTCCAGGTCCCTCTGGAGGGCAGCACAACCCTTTGGCAAAAGACCCACTCTTCCAGTTCTGCCTCACCACCAAGCTTGCTGAGAGCACACGCTAATTAGCAGTGTCCGCCCGCACATCAGCTCCAATTAGGAATGTCACTGCTACTTGGTTAGACTGAGCACAGCCTAGAGGTGTCCCATACCGGTACAGAGCTACTGTCTGCTCTGCCTCTCCAACTGCTGTCAAAGAACTCCTGACCGTAAATATGCAAATAAGGCATGATTTATATTAACTGATTCTTACCTATTTTGTTCAGGATCGGGGTTCATAGAGCACACCCAACTATCAGGGTAATTCTTCTCCACTGAACTCAGCTGGAATGGGAGAGTCCTCCATTTCAGGCATACATCTGTTAAAGTAAACACTTTCCATGTCAGAAATGCGTAGCTCGAGGCACACAGTCAGCTCTCTTTCTATAGCCCTTCTCAAGCTTATTTAATGCCCCAGGATCACATCTATTTCCAAAACATATCCCATGACAATTGAGACTAGTGGCAAAATACAGACACACACAACATATACCTCCACTTTGAGGAAGACCTCAAAGCTGGTAAACAAAAGCAACCATAACAATAATCTGATGAAGGCTGGCGTCAACTGATGCTTGAGCACTTCACATTCACTGCTGCAATGACAGCACTTACAAACTGAGCAGCCCATCCTGAATCACTGCTCATCTCAGGGGACAGCCTGTCCCTTCCTGGCACCAACACTCAAGAACTCAGAGTCATAACCACTAAAATCAGATAATAACGTAACAGATTTTTAGATGAGTCAGATGTACTGGGTTTGGTTTTTAGGGCACTGCTGGACTACTCGGAAACCAACATCTTAAAAATTAATAAAAGGCAAGTATTTTTAAATCAGGCTCTGGGAGGACTTCATGAGCCATGGCAGATGCCAACAGCAAAGATGATGAAGAACAACAGGAAAGCTCCTCCTATACGTGAAGAACCTGGAAGTTGCTGAGAAAACCAGCTAGGGAGGAGAGCCTGACAAAATAATTCCCAAAGATTGGCCTTACATTCCTTGCTACATCCTCATTCCCAGTTCCCGTGCGAAAACGGTCATGGGAGTTTGGTGTCCCCCTACGAAATGAGGAAGTGGTTATGTTGAGATCTCCCTGCTCCCAGCTGGAGCAAAGGCTTAGCCAGAGCCACTCAGCAGTGCACAAAAGAGAAGCTAAAAAGATGATGGTAAATGGTTCCCTTCTGTGCTGATATCCAGAGCTGTTTAGCAGTCTGGTGCATCTGAACACAAGTCACGTGGCTGCCCCCCATTGCTTATGGGGAAGTTTGAGATCTTATTCGTGTTGAGATGGGTGGTTTTGGTCGGTTCCACTTCCTATGAAGTTTCTAAGCCCATTCTCAACTCTGCTGCTGAGCACATCTGTCCCATTCTGTAAGGGCACCTGAAGAACATCACGATAACACACTGTGCAGGAACAAAACCTTATTCTGAGACATTTAAGTATACCAGCAGATGCAGGCAGAGGGAACTCAGAAAAGGAGACAAGCCCTAGCAGGGAACCACGATAGAGGAGCTCATCTCAAACCTCCTCCCATTTCTCTGTCCCCACATCGCAGCCGGGAGCTCCCTCCCCAGGGAGGAGCAGCGTCCTGGCTGCACCCGCTTGGACGCACCGCACTGAATGGTGGTGGGAATCTCCATGGCTCTCCGGCGTTTGTAGCGCAGCTCACTAGATGGAGGCTGGTTCCAGTTTGCTGACAGATAACCAAATTCATCCCAGAATTTGATGATACCCCTCTGGGCTGGAAAACAAACAAGCTTCCATTCGATACGGAGTTATCATCACCAAAATCACCACACTCGCTCTTGGCTGTCCTCTCCCTTAGTTCCCTTCCAGCCAAAGCCTTCCCATCCCGCCCTTGGAAACTGTGAAGCTTCGTTACCTATAGCTACATCCTTCCAGTACTGAGCTAAATGCTCTCCCATGGCCTTCAACAAGTGTCGGTATTCCTTGGCATCAGCAAAGTCTTGTTTGTTATGAGTTGGCTCCAGAACCAGGTAGGGCACATCCACGACACCTACTACTCCACCACATGCCCTGTAAGAGGAACACACAGCCAGGAACAGCATTAAACTGGTAGGCTGTGGCTCAGACAAACAACACCGAGAACGGCAGATTACACGCATACAAACACACACACACACACACACACACACATTCTTGCAGCAGCACTGCTAAGCTTATCAGCTTTCTAATTCAGACTTGAGCTGGTACGGAGAGAACTCTTTTTTAATTAGGAAAACATGAAGTACTGAGAAACATTAAAATATCTTTTATTCGTTAGAACCCAAACTAAAGGTCGAAAAGATGAAAAACTCTCATGCTCACGAAGAATGATTAATGCAGAAGAAGATGAACGGAAGACCTAAGTTACGTGTCAGAACATGCCAGACTTAAGCAAAAATATTGCTGAAAAATCTCCAAAAACTCACATGCCACCCTCCAGCTGTGGGCCCACCTTCTCATACATCTTTATCAGCCGACTGCAATTATAAATGAACATGCCATCCAATTCACGCTGCTCAATATTCACACCAAAAATGAAGTTCAGCTCTTTGGGTTCCTTCAGTGCCCTGTAAAAGAAGGAAAGAAAAACTCTGAGGAGTTTGAAATCTTTTGTTCTTATTTCTAAAAAGCAGAGATTTTGTTGAATGCGCGTTACATCTGAAGACGAATAAAACACAACGACTTTGCAAGGCAGGCATCAATTTAGGCTGAACATTATCTGTTGAGGCAATTTGATTATTCATTTGGATATGATTTCTCCTGTGGGAATGGGTTTTCGGCTTTTATTTCAGATCTACTTTTTGAAATATTCCAGTAGAGTAGGGTTTTATGAATACTTCGTTAGGCACAGACCGCTCCTCTCCTATGTAATCGTGGTTTGTATCTTCCAGGCACAGCTCCCTCTGCTAAATAAAGCACTAAACTCATATTTTCGTACATAACTACAGTCTCAACAGTCAGATTTTCGGAAATTTCTCAGAATCACAAGCTTTACAAGGCTGTTACTTCAAGCTTGAAAGCTGGACAACACAACTAACAGCCTCAGCAGAGCTTTTTTTTTTTTCCCCTGGCAATGTCAGGTTGGCAGTTTGTACAATTTCTCACTTCTTTATGCAGCAGACAACTTCAGCAGAAGCGGCCTCGAGTACGTTTGTGAGCACATCCAGATTGCTGAGCCTGAATCCAGCAGATTCCTATTCCATTCCTATCAGGAACTGTATCTCCCGCGGGGCAGAAAGCCTCGAGAGCTTTAGATATCTCTGTGTTACAAAACCAAACAAAAACCCCCACGTTTTACAAAAAGAACTATTGTCCCTCAACAGATTAAAACAAATTCCACAGCTTTCACGAAACCCAAACGCAGGGGTTTTTGCAATGAGGATACCTGAGTTTCAGGCTGAAGATACCATCAAACGTGAGGCAAAAAGATTTAACTGTTACACAGCGTTGTCTGTACCACTGCCCTGCCTTGCACCTACGTGCATTGTCCCAGTGAAGTGCTTGGCTTTTCTAAGTGGTTAATTCATGGAGCAGAATCATGGAATCATTAAGGCTGGGAAAGACCTCCAAGCTCACCAAATCCAACCACCACCACCGTGCCCCTCAGTGCCACGTCCAGTTGAAGATGCTTGGAATTCTTTCTGCTGATCTGCTGCCTGTCTGCTACCATTACTGGCCACTGAGAGGACCTGAGTCGTGCGTTCACGAGCAAAACGTGGTAGCAACCTGCAGCAACCTGAGACTGGAGCCTGTCTTAACGTTCAAGTGTCTCAAAATAAATCCCACTGAATTCATTTCATGGCTGTTTTCAGTTCTCTTGCGGTCACCCCTGCCTTCACACAGACGTGTATATATACACCCTTCCTTGGAAACAGGAGCTCCCACGAGGCCTCGGATGGGACACAAGAGACCAACACGCTTCAAATCTGCTGGCAGCAACCTCTCCTGTTCTGCTGCTGGTTTCTGAGATCCCCCCCCGTCTCAAAACAAAGCCACCAGCGGTGCCTGCAGCCTTCAGATTACACGTGAAGGAGACAGCAACGTTTTGAAAACGTACACACAGCAGAGCAAGTCTGATGTGCTGGCTGACACCAGCATCTGCAGGCAACAGGCAGCAGAGAGAATGTTTGCTCGGTTATCAGCGTGCTGTAGCTATTAAATAATCACTGGTTTTACAGGGAACTGTGAACTCAGAGATCATCCGTAGGAGGTGGCAGGGAAATAAACTGCTAGGAAAACACTTGCAACAGCAGCTCTCAACAGCTGGAAAGCCAGTCATTTGCCAAGAGGTGTTCTGAACATCAGCAACCCAGAGACAGAGCGAGAGCAGGCCCACGTTGGCCTCAGCTCACCCAGGTGGACAACTGGGATCTGAGGGCACGAGTACGGGTGGCAAACAGCAGCTCCCTCTCAGGGATTCATTTATTATCTTCTGGAAAGGGATGTAAGGCCTCGAATGTCAAGAGAAAAGGTGCACTCTCCTACAAAACAGGAAGGGCATCTCCTCGTTTTTATCAGAGAGGACAGGAAGTCAAATTATGACCCAAATCATGGAAAAGTAAAGCCCAGCCAACTAGCTATTATTAGGACTTGTGTAGTTGTCCTACACGCCAGATTTATAACCTGACCTTACACGCAGGCTTTGGGAACCAGAAAGAAGAATACACACTAGTCTAGAACTGGCTGTGCATTTGCTACCCCTTGCTCAGGAGCAGAGCAGCCAAGCCTATACAGGAGGCAGTTTTCCCTCTTGTCTGATGGTTGTCACGTACATCTGTTTTCCCCATCACCACGTATTTGAAATCCAACTGTAACTCACTTGCACTTAAGCAGAAAGAGTTGCTGAAGAAAGTTTGGAATTTCTCATTTCCAATCGGCCGACAAAGGCCGCACGGAAGCTAACTTCTTTATTTTCAGATCAGTGTCTGCTGCTCGGCTCTCTTAAAGGAAAAATCATTTTGCCCGGTGAAAGGAAGGCTGGCCCACTGTTCCACTTCACACATTGCCAACGTTGTCAAAACCAAGAATGAAAAGACAAACTTTGCGTGGAAGATTTAGATGGAAGCCGAAGATTGCAGCTCTGCCACTTCTGAATTAAAATTATGTTAAGATATTAAAATGCATTAAGTTGCATTATTAATTAATGCATCTCTGGCAACAAGTGTGGGATAGTCCTGACCTATGCAGGGATGTAAATGAGCATGCAAAACAAACAGCCAGGAACAGAGACGTGGTACATACTAATCCCTAACTGTGCTCACAATCAGCCTTTGCTTTGACAGATTAAGTTTTCTGTTTCAATTAGTGAAAACTCTTCATTTGTGAAATGCAGATGAAAAATCTGCAGAAAACTTCTCTGCAAAGAGTTAATTATTCCCGTGAGTGCCTCAGTAGCAAAGCTAATTGTAGCCAGAGCTAAGTTACAACAATATCTGAGGAATTCATGGCAGGGACTGTACCAGAATTCAGCAGGCTTTCAGGTAACACCTCTACAATTCCAAAAGTCATTTCACTGTAAGCTGATAACGTTTGTTTGTTTCCCTGAATCTTAACTGCAAGTGAGAAGCAGATAAGCAAGAGAATGGAAAAAGCTGATGTTAAGAAAAAAAAAGCTATTTTCTAATGCTTTTTTCAGGAACTAAGAGGGGAACAGCAGAAGCAACCCGAAAAGCAAACCCAACCCCTGTGGCTAAACAGCCGGAGCACGCACACACGATGCCCACGGGTATTTAAGCTTTGAGCTGAACTGTTCACTCTCCCACATGAAGTAAAGCAGAAGAAACATAGGAGCACGTGGAGCAGGCAGCCTGAGGAAATCAGAGCTTGCAGCTGCCTTGCACTCACCGCTGCTTCGCGTCCTTAATCCTCTTCTTGACGTCGGCCTCCCGGCGCATGGTGATGGCCGAGTTCTGCACCTGGCGTAACGTCACCTGCCAACACGTGCATGCATGGCACAGTAAAACTGCTGCTGTGAAACGCATCAAAACTGAACTCCTGCGGTTTTTCCCCCTCTTCCAACAGGTCTCACCGATCTTACAAATGTAAAGAATTCACCAGCTGTGGCGGGCAATAATTAGCACTCCCAAGGGTGTAGGGCTGCACCAGTTGCTGGCTTGCTTAAGCAGCTACACAGTTGCTTAGAAGGAAACATCTAAATGTAACTGTCAATGCAACCAAAGCCACAGGGTGAAGGGCAGGACACAAGAGGGAAATAGCTGGGATGCTCAAATGCTGTCTTTTTCATTAGCTGTCATTAAGGAGTAATTTTAAGCTCGGGCCACTTGCTGATCCACCTGGCAGCTCCCTCCCAGCTCGGCCTTCCCACCTTCCAAAGCCCACAGCCTCAGCACAGGGCTGCAGCTTCACCAGGTACCCTCAGAAGGAAACAAAAAGAACTTCTTGGCAATAGTTTGAGAAAACTGGGGTTCAAACTGCAAGGGCAGTAAGAGAGAGGGACCAAAACCAAAGAAAGTCAAACCCTCCCGGTTTTACTTTTGTTCGAATGCTTTGCATTCCCTCGGCCTCAAAAGAGCTCCGAACAAAGCATCTTCGTAGCAAAACTCAAATATTGGCAGGGGATTGCCTGCCAATTGCTATTTATTCCAAGATGCATGGACTGGAATATCAGCACGTTTCCTTCTCACCGGGGCTGGAAAACAGACAGGCTTAAGCATGTCCTGCGGTGATGACACCGCTGATGACTGAACGCTGCTGACAGCTTATCTCCAGCAGAAGTCACCAGCTGCTCCCCTTACATACCCAAGTGCTAACAGCAGGTGCTAAGCAGCTAGCTCTCCCATCCAAAGCCACGGTTCTGAGCCCCTCCCTCAGTGCCCAACACCCAGCTGGGTGGAAGAGCTGAAGTCTCACCCTGGACTCCCGTGTAAGGTCCCCCCCGAGGCGCAGCTCAAACGCACGGGCTTTGCTCTCTGCCTCCCGAGCCTTCTCCTCCGCTGAAACACAAGGAGAAAGAAGAACGTGAACCAACATCAAGGACATTAGCCACTCAATACAGACAGCATACAGCATGGCATTCAAGTGAGGATAATGGATTTCCAGAGACAGCCTTTGCTGGATTACCTGTACAAGGGAGAGATGACAAAGTAACACAACCAGGGACAAAAGAAAAGGTTACGCATGAGATGACAGCATTAACAAACCACCTTAAATTTGGTCAGAGGTCACGGTCAACAGTGGCATCACAGCAGGGCTGGAGACTGTAAAAGCATATCTAAAGGAAGGAAACCTCAGAAAGGTGTGCATTTGTGATATTCACTATATTCTTCCTGGAAAACAATATTAATCCGTGCTATACACAAAACAAGACACGGAAAACCTACCATGATGCCCTGTGCTCTTTGCATACACAAATTTTATCACTTAAAAGAACTTCCTCTTCCCACCTCTTTTACATATGACCAACACGACTGTGTTGCAGCTGGCATGCATCACCTCATACACCCACCCCCTCTATATTCATTCAACAAGTTCCACTTTCAGCAGAGCAATTCCTTCCTAAAATGGAGACACAAACAGCTTTGGCAAATTAGCAACACATACCTTGCATCTGCATGCTCTCCCATCCAAAAGCGCATTGGCTACGATCCTCTGACACTCCCTTTCATGTCAGAAGGCTGCTGTGCTTACAGCTGTATTAACAAAGAACTAACTGTCTGGGGCATGGCTTTTTTCTCCATCCCACACACTATGAGGTCCCATGGTAAACGTGGACTGGCAAATCATGCCCTGTTTGGGCAGGGGAAGCCTCCAGCTGCAGCTGCCACCTGGACCGTACGCCTCATGGAGGCATTCTGGCTGCTGATGCAGAACTGATGTTACTGCAGCACTGCCTGGGTCAGCTCACGGGAGCAGAAATTGCTGAGGGAGTAACTGTAGAGATTTCTAACAGAAATGGATTGATACGTTAAAAAAAAAAGGATGCACAGAAACGTTTACATGCACGATCGGTAGGAAAAAAGGATGAGACGTGCAACATGAAGCAAAATATCACGACAGGCTCCTGGAGACGGCCAGCATCTCTCTGAAAAACAGCGCTCTCCTTCCGACCGAAAGGAATCCAGGTGTTGCAGGGACTATCTGCCAAGTGCTCCTCAGTGCTGTGCTCAGGATCACACGTGGAAATGCACTTTTGTAGCGTGCCCAGGTATGAGAATGCAAACGGGCAGTCAACTTGTTGAGACCATGGCAGGTCGCCTTTCCTTTCTTCTCAGTGTTCTGTTGGAGTTCTGTTACTCTAGCTCCCACAAAAGCACTCTGAGGTTCAGTAACTTATCAAGCAAGCAACAGCTCAATTGCACCGCGTGACAGACTGAAGTCACCCAGTGCCCTCACAGTGCACCCACAGCTCGGCTACGTGTGAAAGCACAGAAATTTGGAAACAGCTTAAACACACTTCCACTTACGTATTCCATTTGTATCTAAGCTTGGATCATAGCAGCTGGCAAACTAAACACAGCTGAAGGGAAGAACAGAGTGATGCCTGTCCACAAGGGCAAAGGTGACGCCTGCTCTATTAAAGCAATGGCAACTTAGGAGGAATGTTTGACAGGAAACAATTCAGTTCCAGGCCTGAGAGTGGAGGCCCTAACAGACAAAACCATGTGCCCTAAGCAGGACATCAAGCATACAGAAGTTAGAGTCAGCATTCGTGTCCTCCCAGGGGCACAGCACCAGCACTGCCAAGCTATGCACAGCACACTCCAACATATGAAGCTCAGAACACAGCTCTTTGTGACTTTTGGTATTGGAGATCTACACAACTCTTCACCTTTTCTATTTGCTTGCTTTCCAAACTTTGCAAAACGATCTCTTGAAACTAGAAAATGGCAATGCCTCATTGAAGTATTTAACCTCCACTTCGAAATGCACAGAAAGCAGCTGCCTGCCTTTTGCCATGGCCTTTCCCAGGCATGGTACTTGTTTCCTGGAACAGCTGTGGACGTGCATCTGCTTGCTGACGGAGGGGGATGCTACAGCTCATGGCAGGAGGCAGAAAAGTTGGTTCTCAGAGAATGAGGAGTTTTTTTTCCCTCGTCTTTAATACCAGCATCTCTTTATTTCTGTACTGTGGTGCTTCTGGAACGGTGTGCACCCTCAGAGAAAACATACATTGTTAATAAGGAAAAACTAATCTTCTCTATCAACAGTAGAAAGAGAGCACTTGGTATACTGGAACAGAACGTTAAAGATGAAACTGATTTTCCTAAAAGCAAAGAAATGAGATCTGTGCCCCTGAAGCTGAGGTTAATGCTACAAGAACGCTTTAGTCCTGAAGTAATGATGCAGTCAATTCCTGCAGAAAAAGGCCTGATGTTCACCTTGAGTTTTCAGCATGTTCAAAGCTCTTTGTTTAGCGCTCATATCACTGCTGGAGAAAGTGAACTGTGTGGGTGATGAAGGTGAGTTTATGTTTCAGTGTCGATATCTGTTTTACTGTGGCTCTGTTCTTGGTACTGGGACACTGAAGGGCAGCATCCTTCACTGCCAATAGACTAAAGCTCACCTTTTAAACATCAGGAAGGTCTCGTGTACTGCTGCAAGAAAGGAACCTTCCCAAATCATGATATTTGTAGCCTTCTGGAGTGGAATGCAAGTCTGCTGAACACCTGCTCTGGCTATAGGCCTCAATCTAAAGAAATCATCTATGAGAATGGAGGCACGAGACAAACTGCTTAAACTTCATAATCTATTGTGCTGGACTGTACTTCATAAAGGAATAAGAACAGAAAATTATCTAATTTCCTTTTGCTGCCTTGGGCAGGGTCAAAATCACTTTGCTATTATGACTGCATGTGTTGAACGTGGTGCTGTCTCTTCTTCACCTTAATCCTTATCTGATCTGCACAAGTGCATGTGCCTGGAGAAGCTCTTGCACAGGCACAGAAGACACAAACCTCTGCAACATCAGCTTTATTTATGAAACCAGAAGACATCGGTTAATACATCTTACAACTTCAGGATACCTCCAACACTGTGGGCTTTCCCCATCAGCGGCTGCAGAGAAGGATTTGTTAAATTTCATAAATTTAGCATAATTAAAAGCTATGCTCGTAGCTTAAGTGTTTTCTATACGTTGAGTAGCCAATATCATCAAGTATGGATTCTACTGTGGACAAGGTTAACAGCAAGGGTAAACGACATGGACAAAAGGTAGTCTTGGAGCAAGAAGGACATAAACAAATTTTTAACAATAAACATAATAACAATAATATTTTTAACAATAAAACATAAACAAGAAGACACCAGGCTTCTCTTGTACACCTGGGTCACCTTATGCCTAATAGAACAAAAATCTATTGTTGAACAACTTCTCCCACAGGGAACTAATCCAAAGAGAACAGAACTGTGGGATAACAAAGACGCAGGGCTACAGCTGGAGCAAGGGGAGAGCTGTGCACCTCAAGGGTTATTCTGTTACATGCATTCCCTAGAGGAAGTGGTCCTCAGAAATAATATAAATTCCCTCCATTGCACAGAAGCGTCAGTCATCCCCAGTAACTAATTTCTTGAGCAACCATGGTGATCACAGAAACAAACAACTTCAGGTGACATCCAGTGAGACAGTCTCATCCTTCCCTTTGCTACAGCAAAACCAGCATGCATGCATACCCCAGGACTCACCTATCCTTGCCATGTGCTCTGCTTTCTTCACCTCTTGCTCTGCGCGAGTCTTGAATCGATTTGACGTATATTTGTACATCCTGTGATGATCAAAACTTCATCAGCAATCTCAGCAGTAAGGTCAAACCAAGATTTCATCACTGTTTTTGAAAATAAAGTCTCCACAACCTACTCTATTTTTCCCCAACAGATGCAATAAACAGAGGAGGCTTATGAATCAGTAACTGAGCATTTTGGAAGTACTCAGGCTGTATCTTTAAGTCACAGATGCTTTAGCAATAACTGCAGCTACATCATTCCCTGCTACACTAAGCAGGGCAGGTGTAACAAATTCCATATTCTTGAAAGAAATCCAAGATTAAGTGTAACAACTTCTGAAGAGGTGGAAAAGAGCATTGAACATGTATGTAAAACTGAAAACTTCCATTCCAGATACATAACCCTTCCTTTCTCCTGCAAATAGCTGTCCACACGTGCAGCTTCACAGCGTGCACCTCCAGGCAGGGCGAGCTCAAAGCCTGTAAAGTGGCACAGGAAATGTCTGAACACAGCTTCAAAGTTGCAGCCTCAAAATTTCAGGACATTTCCTTACGCTACACGTCTGATTTACAACCTTGTAAAGTGTTCTTGAGTTGCAGAGGCTTGTTTCACCTTCCATATACACTGTAGCATGTCAAATAACCACCTTAGGAGAAGCAGAGTCAGGTTTTGGGTTGTGCAATCTCCTCAAATCTACGTGAGGATGACATAAGCTACCTGGAGCCAAGAACCAGGACACATTCTGAAAAACAGAACTGCTTTCAACACGTTGGCAAAACTAAATTACATCATCCACATTCTGCCTTACATTCCTGGGTGAGAGGGAACAGGGTGAAGCTGAGTTATGTCAGCAAATGACTCTAGAGGAAGAGGGTTATGGCCAACAGCTCCATGTCCAGGTGAAGGCTGGTGGCAAGTGGTGTCCCCCCGGGGTCCATCCTGTGACCAGTGCTTTTCAACATCTTTACCAATGACAAAGGCAGTGGTATTGAGTGTACTTCAGTAGGTTTGCTGAAGACATCAAGCTAAGCAGCGTCGTTGACATGGCAGAAGGAAGGGATGCCATCCACGGGGACCTGGACAAGCTTGAGAAGTGGGCCCACGTGAACATAATGAGATTTAACAAGGCCAAGTGCTGAGCGCTGCAGTTGGGTCGGGGCAATTCCAGATACAGGTACAGACAGGGAGAAGAACTCTTTGAAAGCAATCTTGCTGAGAAGGATTTGGGGGTGCTGGTGCACAAGAAGCTGGACGTAAGCCAGCAGTGTGCCCTTGAGCCCCATCTCTGGAATTGTTCTCAGCCAGGCTGGATGGGTCTAGTGGAAGATGTTCATGCCATGGCAGGGGGGTTAGAACTAGATGATCTTTAAGGTTGCTTCCAACCCAAGCCATTCTATGATTCTAAGAGAAGCACCTGGGCACAATCACAGACAGATTGTTCCACCCAGCAAGGCACACCTCCTCCTTTCCAATCCAGAGAGGCAGCAGGGAGCTGTCACACCAGCTCCACTCCCACCTTCCCAGTCCTATCCCTGCACCAGCTTCAGTTATTTGCAGGAATGTTCAATAGCCCAAAAGCAAAACAAGGAACACAGATTTGGTTCCAGATAAACTGTCCCAGAGACTGAACACTTCCAGAAAGAAGAAACCACCCAGCCATTATGTTTCAGTTTATTTTACAATGCCAAATGACTTTGGGTACAGCCAGGAAAGCTCACACTCAAGTGGTGCAGAACAGACGCATTAAGAAGTCTGACAGACAAGAAATCCACTCTCTCCTGTCTTCAAGATGTTCACTACAATCGTCCTAGAGCATCCTCATGAAGGAAACTCTCTTGCACATGGTACAATAGCACACAATTCACAGAGACAACCAAGGCAAACAGAACAGCATGCAGTGCTACTGCAGCCACCAGCACCTGATGCCTGCTGAGATCTCCAGCTGCTCTAATAGCATGCCTGCAAGCTGATGTGCTGAACAACCTGTCTACTTCCAGCTGCATGGACCGTGCTGCAAAACAAGTTCAAACAGTGACTGTGGGAGGCAACAAATGAAGTAACTGTTCAAGAGATGAAAGCAGTTTCCAGGGAGGGTGGTGCTGTGGCATCATACCTATAAATGCTGCTGAAAGATCTGCACAAGAGCAGCCTGCTCCTGACTCCAGGGTATCACAGGTTCCAGAAAGGTTTTATGAGGCCTCACTGATCTCTAGCAAAGGGTATAATATAACCAGAGCCCTTCTGTAACAAAAAACTGCTTCCTCAGCGGTCTTGGATCCCTCCTTCTCTCACTTGAATGGGAGGGCCATGTTGGTAGCTGACTATACAAGCCACAGAAAGACAGCGTTCAGGAAGGACAGGTGACAAAAGGACAAGAGACGTCCTGCTCAGGACACAAGCTGTTATTTCTGAAGGAGAACAATACAAGGGCTGCAAAACCTCGGTTCGCACAGTAAAGGTGTTTAAACACCCTAAAGACCATTACAGATTTCCATTCTTTGTTCTCTAACATCAAAAAATTAACCTGCAGACAAGTCACTGTTGGAAGATCTTCCTTCAGAGATGAAGACAAACAGAGTTACTGCTCTATAGACAGGAGAGAATTCGCTGTCTTCAGGAGGCAACCCTCCTCAGCAGATGTTGAGAGCAGAACGGCCCAATGCAGAGCATGAAACGATCACTTCAAACAGAAAGACACCTGGCCAAAAGCTCACCAAGATGGATGTAAAAAAGACTACAATCAGGATCACTTCTTAGCTCACCATCAAGTAATGACTTGCTCACAGCATGGCAAGTTAGTTTATAACAGATTTTCTTAAAAATCCAGCAACGTCAATGGACAGGCGTGTCTCTGTACTGACGGATGAATGCCACTCCATTACAGCAGTTAAGCAGCCTTTAATCAGGAGGATATGAATAAAATTAACACTCGGGCATCATGACTCTTCCCCAGAGATTAGCAAATAGCCCTTACGTAGAACACGGCGTCTCTCTTTGGGCTGCCAGCCAGGAGAACCATCACTGCCTGCTACATTTGTTTGCTGCCCAGGAGAGCTCAGCAGTAATCTGGCCTAGACTACAGCAGCTCTGCCATAAGCAGCTATGCTCAGGTGCTACAGCATTGATTGCACTCCAAATGAATGTCTTAACGTCAGTATGCTTCTCCTCTAAGCCCCTGTACAAATCAGAGTCATTCTGCAAGTTTAGGAGAGTAGCATTAAGCTGCAGAGCACCCAAAACTCAGTAGCTAAATGGGGATGCATGAGCTCTGGCTTCAACTCTAAAGGGAAAAATCCAGGACACAAGCACCCTGGGTTTTCAGTAAGTTCACAGAAATGCACACAAACAAATCACCAACAGCTGTAGGAAGAGTAACTTCATTCTCAAAAAGGATTGATCGACTGGCTTTCCTCTAGCAGATCCCTCGAGAAAGAGCTACTCAGGAGAGAATAAAACCAGAAGGATGCAGTCTAGACACTCTTAAGAAAGACTCTCCTCTTTTGCTTTCCCTCCACAGTACTCTTCTGGACTGTGGCACAGGATGAAGCAGCGCATGGCAATCACACAGAGGTAAAAAAACAGAAATTCAGAGTGTGAGATACTATCAACCAAGCAGATCAGGATTTACAGCAGCCAGTCATTCTGGCTGCCTTTGACAGTGAAAAGGCTGACAAGGGGAGAGCAGCGGGTGTAATCTCGCTTGACTTTTCTCAAGTTTCTGACACCACTTCCCAAATTCTAATTTAAGAAGCTGAGTAAGTATGAGCTTGACAGGCAGACTTATGTAAGCTGAAAATTGGCCAGGTTCAAAGGGCAGTAATCAGCAGCCTGACAACTAACTGCAACTGACAGAAGCACCCAGCAAGTTGATAGTGGGCCCACACTACTGCAGTACAAAATGGTACTATTTTATTAATGCACCGGGCTACCTTAGAATGCAGCCTGTGTGTGTGCTACCATGGACAGAATGCTATTGTCTCAGACAGACCTAAATACACATACTCTTTTTTCCCCCCTTCATCCTTAGAACTTTTTATATTCTCTTTTAATACAGCTGGCAGCACACCTCATCTCACTTTCAGATTTGCCATGTTTAAGGGAATTTAAAAGGAAGACAGGGAACAGTCTTTCCCAATCTCTATTCAAACCTAGATTCGCTACAGATGAAAGTTAAATTTCAAAATAACTGTTTCAAAGTGCTCAGTGTGGTTTCTCTTGTGTAGTAATTCTAGGATGTACCATAGGTATTTCCCTGTCCTATTGAAAAAAAGAAGATCAGGGGAACTGGAGGCCAGTCAATCTCACTTCTGTGCCTGGCAAAACATTGGAGCACATCCTCTTGGAAACTATGCTAAAGCCCACGGATAATAAAGAGGTGACTGGTGATAGCCAATACAGCTTCAAGAAGGGCAAACTGTGCCTGCCAAATCTGGTGGCCTTCTGATGGGGTTACAGCCTTGGTAAGTAATGGAAGAGCAACTAACATCTGCATGGACCCATACAAAGCATCTGACATTGCCCTGCATGACATCCTTGTCTCTTACAATCTGTTTCTGTGGTTTTAATGTGGAGTTATGTAGGATACATCCAGACAGGAAAACACAAAACCTTTCTTTCTAAGAAAGGTCCTGCACACGTATGCAGACTTTGGCTCTAATGCTTACCTTGGCTTGTACAAGCAGCACGACAGTCGCTTGGTTTGTACCTTGTGCCCATTTATAAAGATTCTCATTCTGGGATCAATATACAGCACAGCAGCATAGGCACGGAAGGAGCGGCGCTCAGGCTTTCTGTAAGAGAGAGATGTTTACAGAAACTAAGCAGTTTGATCTGCATTTCCCTGGAGGACTACTGGGAGACATTCTCCATATCATCACCACATAGTTCAAAGATGACTCACTCAATTAATCCCGAGTAATCAACGACTCCTTAATCAGAGTGCTCATCTTTGTCTTTCCTCTTCCCTTTAGTTTTCCCCCTCTCAGTTCTTTTCCAGTTAAGAACATCCCTGACATACTACTGTCACACAGCCTCTACCTCTGTACAAACCAAATGAACAAGTTTCTCCACTGAAAAAAAAATTGTAAGATTCTTGTTTCCCAAGAATTTGCTATCTAGGTTCCAAATGACCAACAGAATCACCTCCTCACACTGCTTTTCACAACCCTGTGACATATTTTAGGCACCTGGCCCAGGATTAATACCCCGTCCAATTGTGTTACCCTATCAGGCATCTACTCCAGAACACTGCAAACATGCAACCTTCAACAAGAGAGTGTGGTAAAAGGAAAGGTTTTTCTATTCTAATTACTATTCAAGTGGTATTTTTTTTCCCAACCTTTGTCTTCTACAGAGGTTTTTCTACCAAGTTGTATATTTTAAATGCTGTTACAAAACACTTATGTACGTATTACTGTAGCTTGAAAGGAATGTTCTGAATAGAGCTGGATAATAAAGGTCATATCTATGACCTGAACCACTTAACACTTAGTGTTCCACCTAACTTTCACTTCGTCAGGAGTATGCTCCAGCAGAACCTGCCCTGATCAAACACAGAAATAACAGCACATGGAAGCAGCAGCTCTTCCTGTGATCAGTGGTAATCATGAAAGCTCACCATCACACACTAAGGAAACTGAGAAGCCTATTAGGTCCCTAGAGGTCCCCAAGGGGCTTTGTTGCACCTCTGTATTCAACATCAAGCTTACATATTCAAACACCACAATGGTTTAGGTCACTTTTTCCTTTCCAGGCTACAAAGCTTCCAGAAGGCTCATTTCACAGCTCCTTCCTGATACGTGGAACAAACACCACCACCCTCTCCTCCTCTAGCTGTCCTCTGTGTACATCCTCTTTATCCACCTGAAGGAAGGTCCAGGGGCTGCCTGCAGCCACCTGCATCATTTGCTCACTGAGGTTGACCTGCGCAGTAACTCACGTTTTCTTGGTGCTCATTTAATCACAAACTAAACATCTGTTTGGGATCAGACTCATGACCAGCATCACTCTGACAAAAACTTGATACCTATAGAAAGTTAAACTTACAGCTGAGGGTGTCCTCCCTTTATGACAACTGAAGAAAGATATTGAGCTTGCTGCTTTGGCCGAGACAAGTCAATGCAGAAATTCATACCACACACAGAAGTGTAATGCCTGTGAGCTATCTGTAGGCATGAACTCCACACAGTGCAAGAGCCTGTAATGTCAGGCACACTTACGTTCCCTCTGGGGGAGTTTCTGCCATCTGGATGTCTCGAGGGTCAGAAGTCACATCCAGCTCTGGCTCCCCATTGTCCATCAGTTTGAGGTTAAAGATGATCACCAGGGTACCTAAGCAAGTAACAAATTGATCAGACAAATCCAACCCAAACTCCAAACCACCCTGCCCATGACCAGCACCATACCTACATACCTTTCTCACCATGGATCTTATTAAACTGCTCCATCACTTGCTGTTCTGATTTGAACGGGGAATACTTGTAAATTAGCTCAGTCTCAATAGCAAACTTCTCCATGTTGTCACTCACAGGCTTCTGGCTCCACATGTTCCAGGTGGGCAGTGGAACAATGACCTGCAAACAGCACCACATCAGGAGCAGCCCAGTCTCACCCCCTTTACGCCATTGATGTGGATCGAGGTTGAGTGAATTCAGCCCTTTCTACAGGCCCCAGATAGTGCAGGAGCTCTTCTTAACTTCAGTGGTTTGCACAACTGCCAAATGCTCAAGGATTTCTCTTTTCCAGCCTCCAAATTATTCTTCTGCAACATCTAGCCTTAAACCAAACAGCTCCAAAGCAACCTGTGAAGTTCTGGCTGCTCACTGTCAGCACAACCCATGGCTTTCTTTCCTCTTGTAATGATTTACACCTACACTGAAAAGCCACAAGCTTTCATTCTTTAAAATAACAACATCAAATAAAAACTTCTCATTATTGGCCAAACTTGAGCACAGGAATACTTCCATGTTAAGAGTTCAGATAAAGAATGACATCTCAACTATCTATTAAACATAGACAAATTTGCTACAGATAGAACCATACTCATTTCAGCATTCATCATGTTACTTCATTACAATTTATGTGCAAACCTCATCGATGCCTTCTTCCTCATGAAACGTCCGGGACAAGAGGAGGCAAGTCATGGTGTTACTTTTCTTTGTGAACAGGATAAAGTCTTTCCCAATCCGCATGGAACCCCTGGGGAAAGATTTCAGGCAGCACGTTACACTTGATGACCACCACTTTTTGGCAAACTAGCAGAATTGATGCAAATGCTTCAAAAAGCAGACCAAGTTACCAGTCTGTTCCCAGTCTGCTCAATTATGAGACTCCAAAACCAGATCAGACAGGGAAAATGGCTTAAAAACAGCAACTACCCTCACTTTCTAAACATACCATTCCTTCCAAAAAAGCAGCTAAATCTGGACATCTTCACAAGAAGAAATCAAGCTCTCTAAACTCCTTCTCCTCATTCTAACCACAACTTAAAGCTGGAGAAGTATAATGGAGCTTTCCAAACTCATGCTATGAAGTTTAAGTCCATCTGACTTGCACCAGCCAAATTTCCTAGTAAGAGGCTGCAGCATTATTTTGCTTCAGTTTTACTATTTGTCTGACCCAGGCACATTAATGTTTTCTTTTCCTGCTTTTCACTATTCTTTCCAGCTCTGATCCACATCCCCCGTGTCACTGAAACATGACGACAAAACACTGTAATCAGCTTGGAACAGACCTCTCTGCTCCAGTGTGTGTTCAAAGAGTTCCCCCATACCAAAACATGGCATCTTTATTTAGATGTCATCTGCATGTGTTTTTCTGATAAAAGAAACACCTCTAAGCAAAAAGAACCCAAACAACAAAGCATTGACTATCTCAGCTCTAATCTCCACAATCTCAGGAGACTGGCTGTGATTAATACCTACGATTTCAAGCCGTTCCCATACTGCCCAATTTGAGTTGACTCCGGCGACCGCTTGGCTGATTTACCAAATTGAATTACGCTGGCAGCTTCATCTGGAATGAGAGACAGGGAGCAAATCCAAGGTTTGTTTTAATACAAAGCTCAGATGCATATTTTATAGCGGTGAACATGTTTATTTAAGTAGCACCGAGAGACGGCCATATGGAAGAGGCCTAAAGCCCAAGCCAAGGCCTTACCCTGAAGTACTGCTATCCAGGCCTGGTCAGCAGCACTGCCAGCATTACAAGCGTTGTACAGATGCGGTTACACTGATAAGAGGAGTCCAGATTAGTCCAGTGCCCCAACTGAACTGCACAAAGATGTTTTCTTTTAACTAAAAAACGTCAACAACATCATCTGTTGTGTCGACCGCAATTATCAGCGCGCTCGTAAACCAAAACTCAACCCCGGGACACTGCAGCTCTGAGGCCATCGCTACCACCACGGACTCAATGCCCCGGTACTAGAGCATAAGTCACTATACAAAAAGGTCTTGAATTCAGAACAAATGAATTACTTTTTCTTTATGGATTTGAACGGAACACTATGACCAATTAATGCACTGCCAAGCCAAAAGCTAATTTTTGCAACTGCTGCAGAAAGTCAGAGTATTTTAATGGCACAGGACAAAACAAAGGGATATGACAGCTTTACAGCTGAGAGGGGCTGCCATTTTTAGTCCAAGCCTTCCCATTGTTCAAGGTACGAAGCCTTTTAATGTCATCCGTAGGACAGAACAATTGTCCTCCCTTTCCCAAAAGATAGCGATCATTTCACCATAGAATTTACATGGAGCAACGAAATGCAATTCCAGATACAAGGGAACACAAAGTGCCTTAACAGGAACAATAGTTCAAACAGGAAAACTAACAGCAATGACATCCTCAGTGCATATACAAGCTACAAGGGAGCATGGGACATCCCTTACTGTATCCAACAGCCACAAAGAGCTTGAGCCAATGGTCAGGCTGGATTTGAACATGCCCAGGTTCACTAGCACTAGCAGCAAAGCTCATTGGTTTAATGAGAAATCACCAAATTATCCACATAAATGGCATTCAGTTTAAAGCCCCAGACAACAAGGCAACAATACAAGAGAACAACTTTGCAAGAACCTTGCTACCTCCGTTCAGTATGTTCACAGCAGAGGTCCATGGTATGTTTCAAATACACATTCTGAAAGGATTACAGGACCTCTTTCCTTTCTCCAGACTACGATGGTACTTTCATGCCAATGAAAGCAAACATTAGAAGGTTATCTCATATTTGGAGGTCTGGATTTTATTTTTTAGTGTGTTAGTTTTAAAACCTAGTCAGATGGGCACATAAATATTCTAAGAGCAGCGTGTTACGAGCCCTCTTTTGCTACACAAAAAAGTTTTTTATCATCAACCGCTTTTAAGAAATATTTTAGAAGCCTAAAAAAGGAAAAGAGTAATTATCTGAGGCATTTCCTTGCTCAGAAGAGGTGAACATATGGTTTATCATTCAGTGTTGGAGATTCCAAACCACTCTGAAAATACAATTTCTCTTGGGCAGAGGAAAATAAATGATGCCCTGAAGAGGGGAGTCCTGAAGGGCAAAGACATTTCTGCCTCTCTGCTCCGGACCATCTCTGGGAGATATTCAGTCCTTACCCTCCCCCCAACAAACAAGGTACAAATGAAAATTCTTCCACGCTTTCTGAGCTAAGGCTCAAGAGGGAGTTTCACTTACAACTATTTTAGTCACACTGTTTTCGTTTCGTCGTGTCTCAGAGTTGCTAGATTTAAAAAACAAACTCCCTGGTAACAAAAAGAGTGTCAAATGTGAGCTGCGCCAAACAGAAAAGACAAAAAACAATTTGAAAGAATTCCCTGAGGATGGCAGATTGATCTTTAAAGCTCCAGAAAAAGGGCACTAATTGAAAAAAAAAAAATTCCTAATAAGAAATATCAAACACCCGAGGTGTAAAAACAGGAGACGGAATTGCTGAACCCCTGACTGCTGTTTGTACAGAACTGTGGCAGAAAACTCTTCTGAATGACATCAGATTAGGTGTTGGAAAGAAATTTTATGTTATGAGGGTGGAGAGGCCCTAGCACAGGTTGCCCAGAGAAGCTGTGGATCCTCCATCCCTTGGAGGCATTCAAGGTCAAGCTGGATGGAGTTCTGAGCACCTTGATATGGTGGGAGGTGTCCTTGCCCCAGCAGGGATTAGAACTGGATGGGCTTCAGGGTCCCTTCCAACCCAAGCCATGGTTTAGTGGGTGATATTGGCAGTAGGTGGGCAGTTAGACCTGATGACCTTAGAGCTCTTTTCCAACCTTAACGGTTTTATGATTCTATAAATACACTGTCTGCAGAACACGTGCGAGTACTGAGAATGTGAATAACGTAGCCGACTGCAAACATGTTAAGTTGTGGAACACCTCTATTGAGGTTTCTAAGTTTCGCAGGGAATCACTCAGTCAGCCGGTCCCAGAAGTCAGTGACACCCTCCCAGCCTGTCCGTGATACTATCTTCCCCAAAATTCCTCCTCTCTGAAGCCTTTTTTATACAATTTCCTTACTTTCAAGAGGAGCTTGGGTAGTCATACCTACCCTTGTTGCATTTGGTGCAACAGAAAATGAAGAACTGCAGACTCAGGGTGACAGCTATGCAGATAACAGTCCCACAGTACCATCAAGTTCCCATCCCTGTGGTGTTATCACAGACCCTGGCCATGGGGTTCATACAGCACAGAGGGTAGAGTGGAGTATCTCTTAAGAGTCAGCATACCAAGCTCCCTTGGTGTTAATAACATTGAAGGTTGCTTAGGGAACCATCATGGAACAGAATCCTTGCATATTCACCACCCTGAAGGCTTCTTCAATGCTGTGCCCTCCCTTAAGAGGCGGACATCTCAGTAGGTCACCTCCAACATGATCCACCCTGTGACTACAGTCACCCAAGCTTCACAATATTTAGATGAATTGAGGAGGTCACAATCAGTCTTGTTACGAGGATTAGAGCTCAAGGGGCTCCTGGGCTGCTCGCTGTTTACGGGGTAAGATGACTGACTCATAGTACTTAGCACATTGTCAACTGGTCCTCAGCTACTTAACCAGGTGTCTGCTATCAGTTCTTTCAGCCCCTCACTTTGAGGCAGACGTGTGGTTGTTATCTCTCCTAGCAAGACAGTGTTATCAATCCTGCACAAGGCCTTAGGCGTTTCCTTGTCTGCCTGAGCAAAGCCCCGAGCCCAGGTGAAGGAGGAATCTGGGGGCAGAAGGGAGCACACCATCACAAAGCCCAATTAAATGCTGTTCTTCACCACAGTAAGCCTTAAGTACATAACAATTAAAGAAACGAAGAGTTAAGTAAGTACTGAACTCTTGATCACTTAACTGCATCCTGTAAAACGAAAGCACTTTCGAGCTTTCAGTCTTCAAAATACAGTTTAAGGAACAAGTGGGATGAAAAGCAAGCTAAATGATTGAAGCAAAGAAGTCTTTAAGAATACAGTTACAGATGACCTCTTAGATTATTGGCAAGAACAAAGCTTCTCAAGCAGAGCTCCTCAAAGCAGGATCTGCCCATCTTCAAGATGCAAATAAGGTAGTGTGGATTGGCAGCGCTGTTTGCTGATGCTAAAGCAAAGCAAGGTTATACTCCTGCTAAACCCAACACTGATTTACATTAGTTCTCATGATGAGGCAGACTTTGCTACGTTCTTCTCATACTCCTAAGATTTCATATTTATCTCTATCACAATGACAACGATGAAACAATGGCACAATGCATTCAGTTTAAGGTTGCACACTTTTGTATTAGACATGAGAAACTAATTGCTTGGCAGCCCCTGATGGGAAATAGGGTTCTGCTCATCACCTTTTCCTTTTCCTGGCTGTACTACTCTCCCTCCATCCCCAAGGCCAACTTCTGTGTGCTGGAAAACCGAAGGCAAAGCTGACTCATTTCTATAATGCAGTACAACAATTTTCTTATGTTTTTTGCAAATTGAAGAGGCGAAGAGTTTGACACAGCAAGAAAGAACCAGTGCAGAGGCAGGAACACATACCCAAGCGTGGAACTACCCCTTCAATAAGGCCAAATTGTTAATTCAGCTGAAGCCATAACATGAAACCTCATCTTAAAAACGCAGATGTAAATTCCTATCACTTACTTGAATCCATTCCTGTTCCATCATCCAAAAAACACAGCATGAATCCACCTCGCAGGTTTTCTCGTCGCTCTACAAAAAGAGTTATTTAATACTCCCACATTCAAATTTAAAAGTCTCATAAAACAGAAAATCTGCTCAAGCTAAACAGTGTTCATGAGAGAAGTAACACAACAAACACGACTTTCATAACCCTGATACAGCTATGCTCTAAAAAAAGGGCAACACGTTTTTGTTACAGAATGACTAATTCCGCCCGCACTTTAACTTGCATGTAAACATATGCTACAACAGTGCACTGTAAAAGCACATTTCTTAAACACCCAGTACAAATAACTCACTTTGGTTATCTGAACTCAGCTGAAAGCTGATCTAATGCACTTGCACAAGCTACTTGTAAACGTGCTATTTTTTTTTGAAGTGAGCAGACACAAGAGCGCAGGACAAGCAGAAATGGGCACAAACGCATTCACTCTTACTCCACCAGGTACAACGCACACTTGTAGCCAAACCCCAAGTTTTAACTTGTGACTTGACTGATGGCATGCAAGGAAGAAGTAGGAGTGACTTACCAGTATAAATGTCTATTCTTGTGGCATCTGCATCTCTACAAAGCAACAAAGACACAGTCAGCACTCAAATGTCAAATGGAAATGAAGCTAAAGCTGGGCACGTGCAGTCATTTCAGAAGTGAACTGACTGCACAGATCCAATTGCACAAAGGGCCAGCACTCAGGATTGACAAGTTAAAAAATATATTGTCCTCTTTTTTGTCTATTTGAACCCATGCTCAGGCACAAAACATTGTAACTACACATAGTTAAACCTAGTTACAGTGTCACTGACTTTTAAATGGAAGTCATAGCAAGGAAAAAAAAACAAGAAAGTAAGCACATGCTTCTGAGCCCCCTCTTCCACACTGCTTACATTCTTCTGTAAGGCTACCTATGAAAAGTTTATTAATTTCTGCAAAAAACTGAATGTAAATACAAGGGTTGCTCCAAAAGAAATGCCTCCTATTTTATGATGTCAGCCCATAATGTCAGAGCTGGATGCTGGCGGTATGTCAGCGGAGGCTGAACCTTCCCACCAATATCCTGTTACGTTTTGTTGCCATGTGACAGATGGCAGCAGATGGGCAGCCTGATACAATGGTGTCTGATGTGGAAGTGCATATGGAGCAAAGGTGTGGAACTGAATTCCTCCACGAGGAAGAAATGGCGCCTACTGACATTCATCAGCACCTGCTGGATGTTTATGGAGACCATGCAATGGATGTGAGCACAGTGAGGTCCTGGCTGGTGCATTTCAGCAGTGGAGAAAGCAACGTGAAGGACAAGCCACGTTCCAGATGGCCATGCAGATTTTTGTGAGCACGGCATGCAGGCTCTTGTTCATCACCGGCAGAAATGCAGAGCTAATGCTGGTGACTATGTTGGAAAATAAGTGTTTTGACCTGAGAACTCTCTCTATTGAACAGCACTATTGCACTCCTTGTATCTGTCGAAGTTTCCACAGAAATAGATAGGAGGCATTACTTTCAGAGTGATCAACATACATTCAAGTTTGTCACAGGAAACTGTCTATATAAGATCGTTTCAGTAAGAAGCCTCACATACTCTTCATCTTCCTCTATACTTGATAAAGCAGCATACACTACCGCCCTCTTCTCAAACGGATTTGGTTTTGGTTTCTCTAAGTATGACGCAGGCCATCACCCACCATTTGCTGATCAAAAGAGTGCAGTTCTACTACAGCAATAAACGCCCACTTCCTAAAAGCCAAAGTCACTCAGCATTGTCTTCATATCTCCAAGTAAAACTACCTTTCCCAGAAGGCTAACAATGTCTATCTTCTGCCAGAGGAGGAATCAAGTGTTTGAAAAGAAAAAAGCTCATTAGTAAGAAAGAGCTAAGCTTAATTATGTTGTAACAAAAGCAAAGAAGAGCAACAGCGGCTGACCTAAGAGCTGAAATGCATTTAATACAAAAGCACAGAGTCCTGGCTAGTTTCTGACACAAAGTTTTCCCAACACAGAAACATTTCAGTTCCAGCTCCTCACATTGCTAATGGCAAGGTGTGACAATTCACACCTGATAGAAAATAATCTCAAAATATTTCCACCATGCCACACCATATCTGGTGAAGCCAAAAGTATAAATATGCAAGGCTTAGGATATAACTATTGACTGCAATATGAGAAATGTGGCCTAAGTTCTGCCATTTCCAAATATCAGGTCTCTCAAGAATCACAGTTGCTCTACTGGCTCTTGCTCTATTTTTCAACATCCCAATTCTGATTTCATTTTCATTCTATCCCTACTCCGGATGCTAGGAGCCAAAGATTATCCAAGTATCAAACAGTCCCAACTCCACTCACACTTTATCAATTTCTTTAAACAAAAAGATAACTTATTTCTTCATTAAATCCCTTTCCTTTAAAAGGAAAATAAAAACATCTTCCAACCATTTAACTTCTAAATTGAGTTATGCTACAATTCATTGAAATTCATCTTATTTGGAATTATACTTTGTTTTTCTTGTCCACAGGGCAGATGTGTCAGTATAAAAGAACCAACTGAAAGATTCATATTAAGCTCTAATGAGGTCTATTTTTATTTTTCTTAAAGTCTGCTAGAAGTGAAGATTGCCTAATATCCCCTAAACAGTCAAGCTAATTAAATTCTTCACTGAATTTACCTTGGGAATTAGGCAGTGTCAGATACGCACCTGGCATTATCTACAAGTTCAGCAAGGGCACCAAACAAGAACTCATGGGTAGTTCTGCAATAAAGCACAGAATCAGCAGGGTTACACTGACTGAGAAAGAGAGTCCTTTATTTAAACAAAAATCTCAAACACATTTTAAACGAATCGCATCATAGGTCTACAATACCAACGCTGGCTACGGACACAAGACTAAAAACGTGTGTTTTAATATCTGCGGGAGCAGAAAGCCTGCTCAGTAGAGGATCTGCTTCAGAAGACTTGCTGCTCCCTACACTCTGAAAGACACTGCATCATAAACATGAGTCTCAGGGACATAACGAAGAATTATTGCCTTGAAGTCCATGAACCCAATAATTCATGTAAATCCTCAATTATTCACCACACTGCCAAGTCTCTTCGTGGCAACTAAACCCTATCTGTAAAAACGTGGGTAGATTAGTATTACGCATACGGTTCGTCTTCACCATGGACATACTGATACTGTAAAAGTTATTTCTGACATGAAGAAGTTTCCAGATCGTGGGAGTCTTCCAATAGATGCAGCTGCTCATAGACCAGAAAGTCTTCCGCCTCCGTTGTTGCGCACCAGCTTCTAAACTAAACATTAAAGTCATGCAGCACGATGTCACAAGCACAGTTACAAAAATCTATGTTTAGTTTCCAGCCTCCTAACTGCGATCTTTTGTATGCAGCACCTATTTGAAAGGCAGCAGTGCCTTAACCTGGAAAGATGATATACACTGAGGACATCTCAAAAGAGCCAATGGAACCACTCCGACAGATCATCCCCAGCATTAACCTGATACCTCCACTGAAGGCCCAACTTCTCGCCGTATCGTCGAAATCCAACAGTTTCAAAGGAAGATGAGCCACATCCACCCCAACATTTAACTTCAGCTACAAGGCAGGAGAAACAATTTCTCCTACTGAATCAGGTAATTTAACCAATCCAACAAGATTTTTGTAATTTATTCCTTCTCTAGGTTGGCTGATGAAGAGACTGAGCCCTGAGAAGATATTTCAGTTTGTACAAAACCTCTTCGCATACAACTTGCTTTCACTACTGCTACAGAGAAAGACTAAAGTCATACTTAGTTCAGATTTTCAGTTTTAGAAGAACAGATGCAAAGGTCCTTCCTGCACAAAAAATATATAGCCAACCAGAATGCCAATAATTGTAAAACAAGCTTTCACATTTATCTTCAGTGTTGTGAACTGTAGCTCATCAACATAGCTAAGGTTAAAAAAAAAAATCATCAGCCTTCCAAGTTGTCACTAGAAGGAGAATAGAGCTTTCCATCTCTGTAAGCTCCCAAGGAAACAAGAGATAGAATGGAAATGGTGTTCTGAAGACCACCTGACTGACCAGAAGGCCTTACCAGAAGCTCAGACCTGGTACTCCTTTACTCCTTCCTCTGAGCATGCATTTCAAGTGCTCCCAACACTTAGGAATCTATTCAACTTTATAAATCAACACTCAGCATCCCAGTTTATTTAGAAATTAACCCATGTCAGAAAAAAAAAAAACACCACCGAAAACAAAGCACAAATAAATGGATATTTTAGAACTATAACTGTGCTTCATCAGCAGCTTTCACTCTACAATTTCAAGAGCCCTCTAAATTAAGGAAAAGATGCAAATAGAGATTCCAATAGACAGATATTGGAACAAGATAACTGAAAAGGTATCTGCACTTAAGGAAGGCAAGAGAAAATACTATTTCTCTGTAGCCTGACACTATACCTAACTTGAACACCTACCAAAAACCGAATCTCTTGTACAGACACGGGCAAAGTGATAGCTTGCTACATGCTAGAAGCAAGTGAAATCAATTTGAGCTGTTTATCACTAACCAAAAATTATACATACTATAGATATCTAGTATCAAGTACATTAATCTCAACACTAAGACTTTTAAGATGTCCCAGATGATCTTGTCAGTATCTAATTAAGTCACATGAAACGCACAACCTAAGAAAAAAAAAAAAAAAACCATGATCTCGTCTTACAATCAAAGGTGCCTGCAGTGCTTAACACCCATCATTATCAACTGGTGACAACTCTCTCCTCATTCCATGCAAAGAAAAAAAAAAGTGCAGGATTAAATTACCTGCAACGTAACTATTAAAAAAGGAAGCCAAGCTGCTGGCAAAATAGTCCATCAGAGCTCACATATAACCTGGAAACACTCAAGTACTGGCTAGAATGTCATTATCAGAGGCAACATTAACCTCAGTCAAACCACTAGAAATACAACCACTACTGATTCAGAGCACTAGAAATATGTTACTTAAATGAAACATGAGAAGTCAGGGAGAAAGTGTTACTAAAATCTGCATTCTCAGGGATAACTCACTGTAAGTGGATTGACCTGGAACCATCCTCCCACTTCTACCATTCATTCAAGACAGCTCCATGCTGGAGGCCAAACCTGACAAGGATCCACAGAACACAAGAACCTAATTACTAACAAAAGGTGTAAGACTAAGTCTGTTCTGAAGGAGGTCACATCTGGGAAAACACTTAGGCTGGAAGTCTGGCATCTGCGTCAGAAACACGAGCTATCCTCTCATTACTGCACTGCTCTGGGCCAGAATGGAAAACATCCATGAGAAGAAATGGGAGGGTTTGAGGTATGAAGAGATGTTCATCTGTTACTGGTATTCCTCAAATCCACCAGTCAGTTATTTTGAAGTCTTCCCATCCGAGTGAACTTCTTCCACTTGAGCAGTATTCAAAGGGGCAGTTCTCAGAAATAAAAGCCAAGTTCAGTCACAAGTTAACTCCAAATACGCAACACTGCTCAAAGACATTCTCTGCTGCCCAGGTTTAAACAAACTCCTTCAGTTATGCTTCACAAACATTCAAAATATACCACGTAAGTAGGCTGGGCTGAGGTGTATTTTGTTTTCATCTCAGTGAATGCTTTGGAAGCATCTTAAAGCAGCAGTATCTACGTTTCAAGGACAAAAATCCCAGTTGTCGTGAAGGCAGGCAGGTGGCTTTGGGAAGTCACCATAAGGGCAACACGTTACTCGCTTCCATGTGCTTATGCTCTGAGGCTTTTGTTACTGGATCTACAAGAACTTTCAGGTAGCTCAATTATTCAAGCTTCAGAAAAGCACTTAGGAAAGTATCAGTAGTAGTTGAAAAAAAAAATATACACACACTTGGCAACTGAAGTGATTGACGTACATGGCGTGAAATCCACCACCAAGCACAGCAGCACGAGCAAACAATCAGCTCCACGTCCTCACATTCAGAGACCAAATAAACTGGCTCTTGAAAAGTGCTTCAAGATATACTGTTAGATGTATTACAACTTTCCTCAGCTTCAGAAGGGTAAAGAAAAACAACAACTAACAACAAAAAAACACAACACTGAAGTAAAAGTTCACTGAGATTGTGCGATTTTCCTCAGACAGCAAAAAAAAAAAAAAAAAAAGCCTGAAAGACAAGAGTCTCCACCACCAAAAATCCTCTTCATTACTTTCCTTGTTGATTTTGTTATCAGTGGTAGTTGTTTTATTTATTATTATTATTATTGAGGAGAAGAGAAGCTGCTTATTTGTTGTACAGGTTTTTGCTTTCCCACTGCGGTTCTTAGGGAAGCATCCATCTTATGCACTGATCCCGTAACCTCAGCAGGCTCTTTGCTCACGGTGGATGAAAAGCCCTGGCTTTGGCTTATTCACACGCATTGCCCTCCGACCCCTCCTAACAATGCAGCTACGCAGCACAGAAGTAGATCAGTAGCACGAGCAGAACAGAAACTATAGTGGCAATTCTGAATAACTTGGATATTTCGGGGCAGCAACACCACCATGAGTCTTCTGCAGCAGACTTTGTCTTACAAGCATGGCCAGAATCCACGGCAAATACAAGCCACTGATAGATCTCTGCTATCTAACAGTGTTGCATAGTAGGAGTTAACCTGTGATTAACTTGGGTTTTCTAATATGTAAGAACTTCTGTTTTCCACAACTGGATGTGAGAGTTTCCCAAGTCCAGGAACACAACCCAGTATTATCTATTGTCATCAAGCACCAGACTTCATGTGTGAGTGCTACAGGCCAAACAAAGAGCAAAGCCACCGGACATGGACCCCAGGGCGCCATTGGGCCGCTCCTGTCCTTCTTTTGTGCAGAATCCCACGCTTTTCTGATAGCAAAAAGAAACTGATAGCTTCTTGGCACACGTAACAGTGAGATTTGTCTGAGTAGCTGCTCCTGGAGCTGTATCGTGTACTACGCTGTTGGATCTACTTCAAGTTGAACGCAGTTAGAAGTCATCAGATGGCTGCAGACCACTGAGGTCCGTCCTTCTAAGCTTGCCTTCACACACTGAAAACTGGGAGCAAAAAGACACTCCGTTTCTTCTTCTATTGACGGTAACAGTAAATCCACTCTTCCACAGAATGGTCGGAGACAGGATGATCACAATGAAGAGATGTCAGACGTTGCTCGTGCTGTTCCTCCAGGGCAATTGAGCCAGAGCGAGCTCGCCTTCAACTCTTCTGTACGTGGCAGGGCAATGCCTGCTTCCCACGGGCAGGGCTGAGGCAGATGCATAGTGGTGCCAAGCACCATCCCCGCTGGCACTTACCATGTCCTAGCTGTGCATTCCGAATGAACCATTTTCCAACCACATGAAACTCCGCCTCCTCTTCGGGGATTTTAGATCGACGGATTCCACAGTAAAACAAAAAAAAAAAAAAAAAAGGGAGGGGGGGGAAGCCAATCCGAAGAATCCCGTGCTTCTGCTTGACACGCATCGCGCAGAGCATCCGGGCACGGATGAAACGAGATGCCGGGGGTGGGGGGGGAGGGATGACAGCCGTGTGAAACGCGGGGCTGTTCCGGAGGGCCGCACACGCAGCGCTGCGCGCACGGAGCCGCCCCGCGCTGCTCCCCCGGCGCTCCCAGCCGCCGCAGCCCCGCGCTGCGCCCCGCACCGCCCCGCACTGCGGCGCCGCTCCTCGCGAGGGCGGGCGGACGCCGGAGGGCGCTCGGCGCCGCGGGGCCGGGCCGCGGCCCCACTTACCTGCCCGGGGCCTCGGCCCGGCCCCACCCCGCGGCCGCAGCCCGGTACTCACGAGTTGGTGTGCAGGTACTCGAAGGTGAGCTGCGCCCGGTTCAAGCTGCTGTAATTGGCGCAGGACATGGCGGCGGACGAGCCGCGCTCCGCGTGCGCCCTCGAGGCCTTTTTTCCCCGCCTACCCCCCCCCTTCTCTCCCCCTCTCCCCGCAGCGATCACCGCCCGGCCCGGAAGCACAGCGCCATGCGCCACGCCGCGCCCGCCGGGGCGCCCCACCCAGCCC
>NC_034422.1:10347178-10380141 GCF_002078875.1 Numida meleagris
GCCGCCGCCGCCGTTTCCTCTGGGCCGCGTGACGCGCGCGCGCTTGGTGGGCGCGTTCCCGCGGCGCGGCCTCTGAGGGAGGGAGCGAGCGGGCCGCGGCTGTGGGGCTCCGAGCTTCATCCGCGGGGACCCTGCGGACGGCGCGGAGCCGGAGGAGCCGTTCCGTTTAACGCTGCTGCCTGCTCTTCTTGCTCTCTCCGCTGCTGAAGGCTCCGGGAAGGCGTGAAGGAACGGCTAAATGTCTCCTTAAAGTGTGCTCGTAGGGTATGTAAAACGGTCAGCGTTCTTACTGCGCTCGCCTGCCGCTGATGGAGCGCGGCCGGGCTGCTCTCCTCAGCGCTGCGTCTGTGCCTCTAAACCACAGGCAGAGCCCCGCAGCCCTGGAGGCCTGGATTGTGCAGCTGAATGTCAGCGGAAAAATGCACCCGTATCTTCTGGAGCAGACTCTGAGAGAGGACGGCTGGGTCGGCTGGAATGGCACAGAAAGCGAGGCGCCTGCGGCGGAGCGGTGCGGTGAAAATTAGATCTGGTTTTCTGTTAAGGCGGAATCTAAAATCCGGGCTTTGTGCTTGAATTGCTCGTCTTGCCTCCCGTGTGGGCTGCGGTACCTGCGAGGCAGCGAGTCCTGGGGCGTGCTGTGTGTGCTGTGTGTGCAGAGAGTGGGTTCAGGTCTCCTCTCTGCACGGCTGCGTGAAGGCATCAGGAAAAACCACGGACAGTGGCGATATTTAGGTGGCCTGAAATCCGTGGCAGGAGATATCTATCTGAGTCTTTTAAATATTGCAGCATCGTGTAGCGTGCTCAGCTTTTATTTCATCGTATTGCAGTGAGTAGCAGAAGCAGATAGGTAAAAGCAGTGCCAATCCCGTCAGTGTAAGGGCAAAGTAGCTATCCAAATACAGCCTCTAAGGAGCATGAACCTGACCTTCTGTGTCTTGTCATCCTTGCCTCTTTGGAACTCAGGGTATCCCCTCTTTCCCTAAGGGGAACTTTGTGGCAATCTCATCACGTTACCTTTGGGAAGGAAGAGTTCCTTTCCGTGCACTCAAGGGATTAACAACTTCAACAGAACACCGCGTCAGACTGCAGCAGAGCAGCCAGGCGCCTTGCTGCTGCTGCTGTGGCATCCCAGGGCTGCGCTGGATGCCAGTCCTTTCCAGCTGGCACCTGGGAGGAAACCGGCACGTCGCAGTTCCGTGTCACTTGCTCAGTCCCTGGCAGGAAAGTACTCTTTTCCATCCCACCGTTCGGTGACGCTGACTTCCAAATCTTTTTCACTTTCTCTGACAACAGAAATTAAAATTTCATTTTTACTTTCTCTGTATCTGCTCTGGAGAAGATTTCAGGCATATTTCTGTCTTCTGCTCTTTGGTTTCTCATGAAAAAGTTTTAGGGGGCTGTATAGTTCACTAGCCTTGAGAGCTGCTAGACATCCAAGGAGGAGTGAAATTACCTTTTGCAAAACAACATTTGGTTCATACCGCAGGGCTGATTTGGCCACAGCATCGCTGTTCTTTGGTGGGGAACGTGTCTGCCAGTGGTTGGAGAGGTGATGAGCTCTTTAGGCCTGGAAGCCACTGCCGCAAACTGCTCAGTTCCTTTGCTTTTAAAACTGACATCTTCCTGCTGCAAATTGACATCTGTCCTCATTAAGTTGATTGTTTTAGCTTGGGAACTGCCTCTCCAAACTTTAAATAGCTCTAGATCTATTATATTATTTTTGACAGATTTCTTTTTTTTTCCATCTGCCACAGCACTATTTTCCTGAGTTCCTGTTCAGCACGTGGAGATTTGCAGGCATCTTACTCCACCAGGCAGAATATATCTGCCTTCTTCCATTCCACAGATGTGATAAAGTGTCATAGACAATCCCCCCTCACCTTTGAGTGGCCTTTGTTGTAGTGGAAAGCAGCAGCGTGCTGTGCTGCACGCAACGATCCTGATGAATGACCTATGGAATGGTGGTTTGTCACAGCGGTGCATGCTGGGGCTTGAGGCATACTGTCCTGCTCTTCTTTAACCTGAGGCTGAGTTTCACATGCAGAACTGAATTTCGACATCTCAATCTGTGCAACTTTTTTTCACTTTGAAGTAATCCCCAAATCACCTCACAAAACTCGTCTTTAGAATCCACACTGGTCAAACTTTGTGTTTCTGCTTGGGGAATGACAGTTCCTATGGAGTCATGTATAGTGTTTGCTGAATCCTTAATCTGGTGTAGTATTTAGCTAACCCTCTTCCCACTGTGTCGCAGCCTGAGGTAGCTGAACAGTTCAGTTGTGTGGCCCGTATTCTGTATTGGAGATAACTGCTGGTAATATCTGCATAGGTCTTGAGCAAACAGTTATTCTTTGTCTTGCTGAGTTTTAAGAAACTTGACTTTGAAGCCAGCATTTAATGTGGGAGTCACTCTACTGGTAAGTACTATGTCTGCACCATGCAAATGCAGCAAAGTATCTGTCCCGCACATACAGGAGGTTTCCAGAGATTGATGGCTTTATTCTGCATATATGCCTACAAGGAAACATAAACCTTTGCACTGTATAAATGTGATTTTCGCTGTTGGCATAGTCCTTGTTGGTTCTGTCCTGACTGTTCGCATCCAGTGTACTTCTCTCATGAAGTTCAGATGTCGTTATGGGTCCCAATAACCTAAGTTGCATGGATCTCTTTTCTGTTGCCCTGAATTCATAGGAGTTCCAAAGTGCCTTACCACAATGGGCTGTGAAAGCATGGTGTGGGCTCACAGCAGTTTGGTTCTTAACCCTTTGTGCTATGCCATATGCTGGCTCTGCTGCATGATTCACTCTGATTACCTTCCTTTACAGGTGGAAATTCTTCCTGCGATGAAATACACTGCTCTCTCAACACATGACAAGGCATTCTTCATTAAATGGGGTATGATTGTCTCCCTCGGAGAGGAGCTACGTCGTTCTGGTTTTTCCTGAGCATGAGTTGAAACTCAAGATCAGCCCAAGACAATGCAAGAACACAAGCCATGAAATCAAGAATTTAGGGAAAAAAAAAGTGTTTTGCCTCCATTTTTTTCCTAGCAAGTGGTTCTGCCTTATGTGGTCTGGGGTAGAGCTCTTTCCTGTATTCATAGCATCATCTGTCCAGTCTCTCTGTCATTCATGTCAAGTAGCAGAGCAACTTGCTGACTAACTCCAAAGAGAGATGGAATGAGACTTTTTTCATGAAAGGCTCTTTTTCTGCTATGTTGGCAAACCTAGCTCCTGGCTTTGTACTCTCTGGGACAGTCATTTAATGAGCAGTCAAGACTTACAAGACATGAAGACTAAAATGTTCAAACGCAACTACCTGAATATGAATGGAAGGCGCTGATGTGAAACTGCAGCAACCCTTTGCACAGTGCCCATTGTTAGTCTTGTGCTTGCTTATCTCATGGGAAGGTCACACCGTGGATTTGAATTCGTTATTTCAGCCTGAGACGCTGGCTGTCAGAAGTGACTTTGTAAATCAGTCTACAAGAGAATGGAGAGAGGAGAAACAGATGAGAACAAGGAGACATTTTGAAGTAAAAACCAGGAAGCAGCAGAATGGCTGGATATCGAGGATCCTCCACCTGTACCAGTCAGGCTTCCCTGGCCTTGAGTCTGTCTTTGCTTCATGAAACAAACAAACAAACAAGAATTAACAGACAAGGAAAAAAAAAAAGGCAAAATGTCAGTATAAGACTTCTTCACCTAAATCAGAAAATGTGGTGCGGAAGGGCCCACAAGAAGCTAGTAGATGAGGAGCGGGGATGGAATCTTAAAAGAATTTAGCTGACAAACTTGGAAGAGTTACGAATGGCATGAATCAATCAGACATTTACAGTTTGGCCAGGTTGGATGGTTTCCCACAAGGGTGTTCAAAAGAACCTGAAGGCCGTGTGGCTTCTTTCTTTCTAAACTGATTGCACGACATTTTAGTGGCCTCTGCCAAGATGAGAAGGCGTGCAGGCTTCTTAATGAAGTGGCTAATGAGCAGACTTTCTTTTGTTGATGAATAAATGGTTTTTCCTAGCTCATTGTTTTAAATGTAGGGACTGCATTCAGTTCAGAGTGTCTTTTTAAACGAGCCTCATGGACTTCCTTGACGTGGACAGCTCAAATGGTTTCAGTTTGGCAAGCTTGCAACCAACTGGAAGCATGATCTGGTGATCACAAAGCAACAAGTGGTCTTGTGTGGGTGTCTCGTAGAAGGAGCATCCAAGTAGATGGGGCTGTGATTTGAATGAAGAGCTGAACAGCCATATGACAGCATCTGAAAGAGAACACAGCTGGGCAATGCTTGTGCGGAAGGAAGGCTCTAGAGTCTCTTCTCATTAAAACATCTCAGTAATGACTGTCAAAGAGAACTGCTCCTCTGTTCTGTGACTACTACCATGTGTTAAAGGTCTTTTGTCATCTCCAAAGGCGAGTGGTGGTATGTGGAATGGAAGCACCATAGCAGCAAACAGACTTGTGGTGAATATCTGAATTTTGGACAGGACCTTCTAAGAAATCTATGTCCACATTGGTCTGCGGAGTCTTTTTGAAATGACTGGAGGAAGGAGCCTGCAGGCCTTCCCAAGAGTAGCAGTGCCTTTTTGACCCAAAGGCAATAAAACTATGCCAATATCAGGAGCTACCAGCTTCAACAAGCTGAGATGCGACGTGCATGTGTCTGTTGCCTTTGCCTTTACCCGGATGTCTTTTCAAAACATGTTTTCTGTAGAAAGTTCTCTGACCAGCCAGTCTGCTGTTCTGCATCTTTTCTGTTTCCCCCAGGCTGCAGCAGGTTCACCTTCTAAACTGGCCCATCAGCAGTGCTGTGAGAGCTCAGTAGCTCCATTTGCCCTGTCTTCTCCATTTGTTTTTCCTTCAAACCCTTAGCAAGCCTTTTTGACTTAGCCACCTCTGAGCTCTCTGCTGCTGTCTTCTGCCTGGGTCCTGCTGCACCAGGGGTCATCTCTGCCTCGTGTCAGCATGGCCTTGGCCTCAAGCTGCCACTACTTTGGGTTGAAGGCTGAGCAGGAGGGCCAGGCAGGGGCTGTGGGGCTGAGCCCGCTGGCTGAAGCGCTGCCATCAGCATAGGGGAGCAGGGAAGAGGCCTTTTCTCACTCTCCTTACATATTCGCACCCATTGGAGCCTTGGTGTTGCAGCCATAGGCCCACTAGGTTGCCCTGGTCAGTGCCAGGCATTCTGCATTCAGCTCAAATGTGGAGGTGTGCTTTGCCACCACCATTTCCAGGCAGCGGGGATACACGTCACCCGATGAGTGCCACCAGAGCCCATCCCAACTCCAGACCCTACATGGGGAAGCTGCCTGAACAAATGGGAGAGAATTTCTGCATCAGGAGTGACTCAGGACTTTGGTATATTCCGTTCTCAAATATTTATTCCAGTGTTCTTATAAATGTTTCATTTGGAGAAAAATATTGTAATTGGCCAATATTCCATAAAATCTAAATATTTTGCTCTGAGATAGTACTTCCCCTGCTTGTGGGGATTTGATTCTTTGCTGATTACACAGTTCAAGCTCTGTGTATTGACGAGGGCTTTCCCCCACTCTGTGGTCTGTTTACATGTGACCGAACCCTTAATCCAGGCACTCTAATAGCAAGGTGGGGGGACAAAGACAATTTATCCTTGGTTAATCTTCAAAAACTGCTTTTCATCTGACAGCTTTTTTCCACTGAGAAAGGTTGCATACAGGAAGAGGATGGGACAGTTGAGGAATAAAAAGGCAGAGTTCCCTGTGACAGCTGCACTGGCTGAGCAGGGAAGGGAGACACTTATCAGATATAAGGAGCTGTGCTACGGAGGCCACTTGTTCTCTGCACTCGTGCAGTACCAGAGGTGTTGGAGGGCAGGCAGTGTGTGGTGTGTGCCTTGGGCCTGTCCCTGTGAGCTCCTCCTTAGCACAGGCTGTGAAGGGACTTTCTCTGGTGTCACTCGTTTTCCAGCACTTGAAGGGTATTTAGCACACTAAATGGTTCCTACGATGGGACAATGTCCTGCTCCAAACTCAGTGCTTTGCTGCGTGCTGATTTTGTGGTCCAGAGATCCACCTTTGCAAGCCTGCACTGACGATGCTCAGGCTTCCACCTGTGCAGGATGCACACAAGGAGCTGGCTCTGCTCTTGCTTTTCCCAAGCCTGTGGCAGAGCTAAGGTCAGCTCCTGGGCTGCAGCTGTTGGAACCAGCAGGAAGCAGTACCAGGCATGGGTGGAAAAATCCATGGCGTGAGCATCTTGGGAATGCTGAGGGTTTTGTGAAGCGTCATCTGAAGGCTTTAATCCGTTCTATGGTCCCAGTGGAAGCTGCTGGCATCCATCATTCTGCTAGGCTCCATTTACCATCTATACCTGGGTCCAGGAAATGTTCTAACAGATACTAGGAGAAGAGAAGGAAGCTTGTAACAACAGCTTTCTGCTTTGCAGGATGCCAAAGGAATGCACGTGTGTAAGAATGAAAGGCAAGGACTACAAGTGGATGAGAAACAGCTTCATTTCGTGGCAGGTGGCTTTTGTGTCCTGCAAGTGCAGCAGCTACAGTGGTATAAGAGTGAGGCATGTTATGGGTGGCTGGGGGAACAGCTTCTTTGAGAAACCCAGCACAGCACAAGGGGCATCCAAATTGGGTACTAATTAGGAGGAATGTAAGTGTTTTGTGAAATGTCGTGGTGTGTTTGCTGTGAAACATGGCTGGTGTTGAGGGGTTGTCTGGGGCAGTGTTGAGACAGGAGAACTCCTCAAGAGAGAGCAAGCTGCAGCGTTCAGAACTATGAACGCTGTAAAATCTCCAGTGGCTTGCACAAGTAGAACTAGAAGCATGTGCAGAAGTCCTTTGGCTTTGGAGGATTCTGTGAGTCATCTCATGCTGGGGTGGGCTTGTGTTCCTGCAGCTGTGTTTGTTACTCCCTTGTCCAGTGACCTACAAAACCCTTCTTGGTCTTTGTACTTTGGATGGAAGAAAAAATACAAAATTACTTCAGAGTCACCTCCAGTAACTTCTTCAAAGGAGATGTGTTCTAGTCTTTGCTGTAGGTAACAGCCTCCCCCATCACTTGGGCTATCCGTGCTGGTTTTCTGGAAGGTGATAGTGGCAGAGGTGGAAAGCAGAAGTGCACCACGAAAGGGAACCAGCTGCTCTCCCATCCCCACAGCATGCTGAAAAAGAGTGGAGGAGTGGTCCCCTTCTAGACACAGCCTTTATCTCAAGTGCTGGGAAGGAGAGTGAAAAGCCGCTGAGACGCAGAAGAGGGGGAAGCAGGACTGCAGGCGGGATCTGGCCAGGATTGGGTATTGGGTCCCAGCACCACAGCACTGCCAGGCCTGGGGCCCCTGATGTGCTCTGCAGCCGCCCACCAGCACTCTGTTTCAGCTGCAGTGCCTCCGTGCGCTGGCAGCTGCCCAAGGCGACATTTGATGTAGTGACAGTGAAGACCTCAGGTGGAGCAGGAGGTCAGCAGCCCCTGACGTGCAGGATCTACATTTGGAGAGGGCTACCGTGGTCGGAGCCACAGGGAATACAGCTCTGGCTTGTGGCAGCCACACGTGAAGGAGCAAGGGATGACCCTGATGTAGTGACAGACGACGTGACTTACAAGAATGACCTCCAGAAAAGGAAAGGGTAGAAAAGTAGCTCACAGGGTCCACGCAGCTGGCAGAGCACCCCAGGGTACTGGTGGTGGCCGTACTAGCTTTGCTGTGGATAAATTCTCCTGTTCCCAAAGGGAATTTGTGACCACGCATGAAATGCCAAACAATGTGCTAGCAATCCTTTTGTCCATAGATAGGGCATTTTAATGCAATATAGCTCAGCCTGCCTGCAGCAGACTAGACGTACTGACAAGGATTAACAGTCCAGCGCAAGACTTGGCAGAGTCACAGGCAGGGAGGACTCCTAACCAGGCAGCTGTTTGGGTCTTATATAAGCTGTCTAGACCAAACACGAAGAAACGAAGCCAACCCTGGCATAAGACGACCGCTTCTGCACAGGCCGTCTCCAACCTACAGCCTTCATATCTGAGCTTGTGCAAAGCGAGGGAGAAACAGAAGGATGTTAGCGGTGAAGCCAACTCTGCATCAGGAAAAAAAAAAAACCCTGTGAGCAACTATAAAAATAATGGAAAAGAGCAGTAACGAGTGAGATTTATTACAGCTAGGAAAACAGTTGACGTTTTGCACACAGAAAATGTTGTGCTGCCAAGAATGTCTCCTCACAGCGAGCCCACAGGAGTCAGGTAGAGCTGGGGAACACAGCTTATGCTGCAACAAAAGGGAGGATGCTCCTGGCGGAGAGCAGCCTGGGACAGAAGGTGCAACTTTTCCTAGTTCCTTGTGACTGTTTCAGTGGAAAATAAAGTCCATTCGAAGAGAAAATATGATCAGAAAAGAGCCTGGTCTTGAAGTATTTCACATGGCGAATAAGACAGAAGGGTCTGCGGCTGGGACAGGGGTGGCCACGAGGGACTGAAAGCGACCAGAGCTATCACCAGGGAGCAGCAGAGCAAGACACATCCTGTTGATGGGTGATGGGTTAGCCATTGGCAACCTGCAGACTGAAGGAAGCCAGAAGCTGTATGACACAACCAATCCTTGTGCCATGGGGCAGGATGTGACCCGCTGGGCGCAGCGCACGCAGGAGCCCTTTGTCACCGCGTGGTTTGGCTCATTAATGAATACCAGAACCAGTCTCGTACAGGTTGTCCACAGCATTACACACAGCTGACTTATTTTTTTTTGGGGAGCAGTGTGTCGCAAGTGCCTGTTTTGCTGTTTCTTGCTGCCAGGGCCCAGGAGATACCAGCTGCTGGGCAGTGGGGTGCAGGGGGCCCTGCCTCGCTGGCTATGCACAAGTGGGTTTGCTCCTGCCCAGCCCCAGAAGAGCTCTCCCCTGGGGGGCTGCCTGCAGCCATCCTGACAGTGAGAGCAGACAGTGCCCAGGGGCTCTGGGGCTCTTCGGCTTTGCTCGTAGCACAGCTTCTGGAAAGCCCCTATGAAAGACCATCGTGTTTGGGAGCGTCTGTAACCTGGGTTTTAAGTTACTAGGATTGGTATCTTCCCTGTACCCCTTGTCCTTATTCCAAACCCTTCCTTTCTTGGCTATAGCAGATCTCGGCATTGTGATTTATGGGCTCCAGAGGTGTCCCAAAAAGGGAAAAAATAGCTATGTTCTGACAGTGTGACAAAGAAATTGGAGAGATGGGGGGGGGCTGGGGACGGACGGGTCACCTCTTAGGAATGTCCTGCTGTGGAGATGCTGGAGCAGCCTCCTTCCTTTGCACACATGGCCAGAGGCTTGTGCAAGCCCTTAGAGCTGAGCTGGAACCATAGCAGGTATGTTTCCTCTCTTCTGGACTGACAGATTTCTGCCCAGCTCCAGGTGTGGCTTGTGAGATGGCAAAGGGCTGGGCCACAGCCACTTACCAGCAGTAACGCAAGCAGGACTGAGTTTGCTGGCTACCAGCTGCATTTCTGCTCAGGCCTCCATCCCTGTGGCTGCCTGCAGGCTTGCTCATGCCCTGAATGGCACACAGAAGTCATCCAGCACACATAGTGCTGTCCTGAGCACATGCCAGCCCTGCTCCAGCCTCCGCCTGCTCCCAGTGGACGCGGTGCTCTTGCCATCTCTTGCCATCCGATGGCTGCATCCTCTGACGCTGTGCAGCTGCTCCTGTTGGCAGCATGGCGCCGGCACGACCAGGTGCCTGGCACAGCGAGGTGCAGCAGGAGCATCTGGCTCAGTGCAACTGCTCCTCCCTGCACCACAGGGCTCCATGCAGCGCTCTGTGTGCCGCACGCTGCTCATAACGCTGTGGGGTGCCTGCACCTCTGTGAGCAGCGGGAGCAGGCAGACCAGATCCCATGGACAGATGGACAGACCTGCTGGTTCTCCTGTGCACAGGGTGGTAGACACAGCAGAGGTTCAGCCCCGGAGATTGATGCTTGAAACAAATCAGAGCAAAGAGAAGCGGTGCGTGCCACCTGGGTATGATGAGAACCGAGTCCTCAGTGCCTGCAACAGCATGGCTCCTCTTTGGGAAGATGTGGGACCTTCCTCATCACACTGCTCCTTCACGTCTCAGTGATGCAGGATACGCAGTGCTGGTAAGGAGGCTGTACAGTGCCCGTGCCAGAGCAGGATGTGAGGAATTAAATATTCCCGATCCTGCCCTGGCCCTGAGCAGAACGTGAGTCACATCTGAGAAATGGGTACATCTGTTTAGGAAGGAGTGCTCTGTCCTGAGCGAATGGCATCGGTTGTGCCCAGGCAGATGGGACCAGATGTGGCCGCTCTGGGCCTGAGGCTCGTGCTGACGGGTTGGCAGAGCAGCAGCAGAGCTGTGCGCTTCGTGCCTTCTTCCCTGGGGAGTGTGGGGGAGCTCTGGATCCCTTAGGGGCTGCTTGTTGCTCGTGCCTTACAGAGAGCCCAGGAAGGGCGCCCAGAGCACATACCCCGGGGGCTGGAGGGGCATGCGCTACCCCCAGGATGCTGTCCTCCCTGCAGCAGCCCCTTCAAGTCTGGTTGCGCTTCAAGTCCCAGCTTGGACATACGGCAATCATGCTGGGGGCAGGGGGGGCTGTACACTGTACACTGCAGCTCCAGCCCCTTGCCCAAGCAAGGCCGACCGCCCTGCTTGTAGCAAGCAGCGTGGTGACAGCTGTGGGCTGTCAGCCCTTGAAGCCACCTGATGCTCAGCTTCATGGTGAGTGGGAAACAAGCAAATCCACAGCAGCTTGGAAGCGCAGTCCCCAAGAGGAAGAGGAGGAGGCACGAAGCCTGGCTGCCTGACTCCCTCCTTCAGCTGGGAGGTGGGAGCTGGGGGAGCTCCTCTGCTGCCTGGGCACCTCGGGGCCCTGAGCCATGGGAACTGAGAGCCCCGAGACGCAGCCAGCATGATGTCACTGTTCCTAATAGCTCCATGGGAGCTGCCCTGGATGTTGGCACACAGAGGAGCAGCATCGCTGTGCTATGTGTATGCTTGCTGTGCAGCAAAGCCAGCTTTCCTCCTCCCTGAGCCCATGCAGCAGCTTTTGGTAGCTAGAGGCAGGGGATGGGGTCCTGGCACAGGCATCCCATGGGGGTGGCTCTCCTTGCTCCATGAATGACAAAATCTACAAGGCTGCGCTCAGCTGGGTGCACGCACAGCAGCTCCCCAGGCTCCCTGCTACAGAGAGCCCAGAGGACGCTGTGCCATCAGCACTGGCCACGCAAGGGTGCTGCAGGGCCACGGCCTTGGCTGAATGAGGCACAGAGAGGTGCGGGGGGATCCCTCAGCAGGTAGAGATGGACAAGCGGCTGTAAGAGGGCAGCTCTGCGCGTGCTGAGACCACCGTGCCCCGGGCTGCCCCACCAGCAGAGCACGGCGTGCTCCCACACACGGGCGCCGTGCGGGAGCCCTGTCCGACCTGCAGGAAGGCAGAGGGGTGGGAGCCCCCCCGGGCTGAGCCCAGAGGGCCCCAGGGAAGGGGCCGAGAGCCTCAGTCCAGAAGGACGCTCCGGGCTTTACGGATTTACACCCAAATTTGGGTTTTTGCTAAAAGGCCGAGTCGGACGGAAACGTTTCCACGACGCCTCTCTCCCGCTGCCATCTAATTCCGAACAAAAGTTTCCTTTTACACAAACAAACTTCGCCGCGCTCGGGCAGCGCGTGCCCACCCGGGGCCCCGCACCACGGAGGCCGCACCGGGGGCTGCCGGGCCAGGGTTGGGGGGGGAAGCCGGGCCCGCTCCCCACCCTCCGGGGGCGGCCGCGCCGAGGCGGGGCCGGGGCGGGACGGCGGGACCGGTCTGGGCCGTCCCGCCCGGAGCTAAGAGCCAATGGCGGCGGCGGGCGCGGGCGGGGCCGCGGGGGGGGCGGGTCGGGGTGAGGGCCAATAGGGAGCCGGGGGCGCGGGCGGGGCCGCGGGGGGGGCGGGTCGGGGTGAGGGCCAATAGGGAGCCGGGGGCGCGGGCGGGGCCGCGGTGAAGCGCGGGGCCGGGACTGCGCGGGGCTGCGCGGCGGCGGAGCGGGCCCGGCCCGGGAGAGCAGAGCGGTGCGAGACCGCGCCGCCCTTTGTTGTGTGGGGCGCGGACGGAGACCGGGGCCTCGCGGGAGGCGGCGGGCGGGCAGGATGTCCCAGGACAGCCTGCAGGGCATGGACGAGGGCGCGCTGAGGAAGCTGGTGAGTGCCCGCCGCGCTGCTCGGAGGGTGCCCCTGAGTGCCGGGGGGGGGGGGGCAGGAGGAGAGCTCCGCGTACCCGCAGGTGGCATCGCTCCCGCCGCGGCCCGGGTGCCCGGTGCCCTCGGGCCGGGCGGGGAGCGGGGCTGCCGCGGGGAGCTGCTGCGGGACCGCGGGGGTTGCTCCGGGCGCTGCCTCGGCGCCCTGCCCGCTGTGCCCAGCGCCGCGCTCGGCCCTTTGCTCGGGCCGTGCCGTCCGTCCGCTGGCTCCGTCCCCTCGGAGCGGCAGTTCCCCGCGTCCCGCTGCCCTGCGGGGACCTGCGCGGTGCCGGGCGGGACGCGCTGCCCGCCATCTGCCACGCGCGCCCCGGGTCCTTGCTTCCCGCTGGCCCGGCTCCAGGAGCTGAGCCCTCCCCGGCCACCTGCTTCCTGCGGGCATCCCGGCGCTCCCGGAGCTGCTTCCTGCCTGCCCCGCTCCGTGCCGGGCTCCGGGCCGTGCCGGGTCGGGTGTTCTCGTGGGTCGCCCCTCGTGCAGCCCAGCGGTGGGAGCGGGTCCGGCCCAGCCAGGGATCCGCGCTGGGAAGCTGCTCTGGGGCGTGAGCCGGCACCCGGCTTGGCGCTGCCCGCCTCCCTGCTCCGAGCCCCGCGCCGGCTCCGCGGGCGGTTTGGGGAATGGAGAGCGGCAGGAAGCTGAGTCAGCTCGGAAAGAACGTCCGCGGGGAACAGGAAAGGGTCGGGGTGCTGCTGGGACAGCGCAGAGGTCAGCACGGGATCCGTGCCGCCCGCAGCTCCTTGGCTTTCCTCAGTCCGCCGTGAGCGCGGCTCGCAGACCCATCTCCTGCCCTGGAAATGTGGGGATGGGAGCTCGGGGTTCCTCCCTGCTCTCTGCTTCCCACCTGGGAGCCAGGGCTCAGGCAGTGCTTCTCCGCAGGGCCGTCCCCGTTTGACCGGGATGTGTTTCACACCTACCCATGCTTTCCTGACGCAGCGGGCTGCACTCACGTGCTGCAGGCCGGCCGGGCAGGTGCCCGGGGAGAGGCCGAGACCGTGGCCCTGCAGCACGCGGGCAGAGCGCGGGGCTGTGCAGCGCTGCGGGGCTGTGCCGATGTCGGGTGCTCCTCTCCGTCCCCGCTGCAGCTGCGGGCTCTCTGCAGGATGGTGTTCCCCAGCTCCTGCACGGCCTCACCCCGCGGCTGCCCGCAGCTCTCCCCGTGCCCATGCAGCTGGTGGAAGCCTGCTCCGAGCTGACGTGAGCCGGGGAAGGAATTTTTTTTTTTTTTTTTTTTTTTTGGTTAGGTTTTTGGCTCCGCTTCGCTGGAAGAGGATTAGCCCATATAAGGGAAAACTGCCTGCCTCTGCCGCCGCTTCCTCCCTGCTCCTTCGCTCTCCCCATCCCTCGGTTCCTTGTTCTCCTCCTCCTTTCTCCCAGCAGCAGAGGTCCCGGCAGCGCTCTGACGTCCCCGGGGTGCCACCGTGCGGGGCCCGAGGGCCCAGGGTGGGCGCTGGCTCCCCGCAGTGGTGAGCGGGGCAGGTGCTGCAGCGGGGCTCGTCCTGGCCGGGAGCGATGGGGATGCTGCTCTGGCTCCTGTCCCCAGCGCTGAGCTTCCCCGTGGCCGTGCTCCAGCTGCTCAGCGCCCCTCTGTGCCCTGCCTATCCCAGAGCTGGATGGAAAGCCTGGGCTAATTAGCGGGGCTAATTATGGCCCTCTGCTGGCGGACGTGCCCTGGGCTGAGGCAAGGCTGAGTGCTGCTGTGCTCGGGCATCACCAGGAAAGCAGCCCGTGGTGGCTTGCCAGCACCCTCCTCACAAAGCCACTTTGTGTGGGACGAGGCGGGCGTTTGCTCGCAACCATTAATTTGCTGCGGGCTGGGCAGGGCCCTTGGGGCCCTGGCATGTGCCGAGCTCAGGGCTTGTCACTGCAGGGCCCCACGGCCCCTTCCAGCCCTGGCTCCAGCTGTGGTTTCCGGCACGTTGCCCCATGGAGCCGTGTGTTTGCCGTGTGCTGGCTCCGTGCTGACGTGGGCTTGGGACGGGGCTCCTGCTGCCCTACCGCCATCTCTCCTGCGGAGGAAAGGCTGAACCCTCCAGGACCCTGGTGCAGGTCAGACCCCATCCATCAGATGCCCATGGGACGGGCAGACCCTGGCTCTTCTCCTTCCCTCCCTCCATGCTGCTGCCTTTGCTACGAGGCTCGGAGCTCCTGTGCTGGGTGCCGGGGCTGCACAGCACGCAGCCGGCAGTTTGTTTAGCAAATGGTCAGGGCCTCGGCCTCCCAGCGTGGGGTGGAGGACTGTTTTTGTGTCCTTAAGGCCTTTGCACAGCTGCAGAGCGCCTTGTTGCCTCCCTTCCATCCTCCCGGCCCCATTGTAGGGGTCCCTTGGGGAGGCTGTGGGTGTTCAGATCTGCCCGGCTTCACCTGCTGCTGCCCCAGGACCCTCCATGCATGCAGGAGCTGGCGTTGCCGCAGTATGGGGCCTCTTGCTGTGGTCTTAGGCCTCTCTTGTGCTGTCTGCTAGGGCAGAGGCTTCTCCCACCCCAGAGATGCCATGTGGGGCTGTGAGGGTGGGCTGAGGCCGTTCCCATGCCTGGCCTCGTGGTTTGATAGTGCTGAGCTCACCGACGCTGTGCTCCGGGACCCTGCTGTGTGCTGAGCCAGCAGGGAAAGGGCTGTCTTGCTGCAAAGGCTGTGACTCCGGATGAGAGCCCACACCCTGCAGCTCATGGCACAGGGCTGCAGCCCCCGGCTCTGTCCCCGGGAGGCGGATGCTCGCCCTGCTGCAGGATGCTGATATGGGATGCTAATATCACTGCACGGCAGGGGGTGCTGGGAGGGACCGGGGAGGGAGCGTGTTTGCTTTAAGCTGCAGCCCCTGATGACAAGGATGCTCATTTCCAACCCCGTGCTGCCCAGCAGGAGCTGACCCACATGGGAGGGTGTCCCTGGGGGTGGCAGTGTGGAAAATGCGGCTCCCAGATGAGCATCGGTGGCTTTGCTGGGACTGGCTGTGTTGGCAGACTCAGTGTGTGCCATGGGCTTGCAGTGGGCTGGCAGCCTTCCCCTGGCTTGTTGCGTGCCTGGGGACAAGAGCTGTGCTTCTGGCCCTGCTGTGACCTGAAGCTCAGTGACCAGTTGGTTGGGCTGGCAGTGTCCTGTGGGAATGCGAGGAAGAGGACTGCTGCCTTCCCCCTTTGGTGAGGCCGCCGCTGCTCCCAGCGTGCCGGGGCCTGATGCTGACAGCAGCTGCTGCAGGTCACAGGGTTTATTTTTAACAAGCTCCATGGGAAATCGTTTCCCCGGTTCCCTCGCTGCGAGCCAGTGCCTGGGCAGGGCCTGGTGTCCCGCAGCAGGACCGTGCCTGCCTTGTGCAGGGCTGGCTCTAAGCACAGGCCGCTGGCAGAGCTCACGCCGCGGCTCTGCTCTGGAGGTGGCGAAGCCCCCTGCGTGCTGGTGCTGTGCCGGGTGCTGTGCCCGCTCCCCGAGGCGGCATCCAGCTCTGGCTGACCTCATGTCCCATCCCACGCCGGGGCTGGGCCACCCCTCGTCCCCCGGAGCGGGGGCAGACAGTGCCAGGCTGTGTGCGCCGGGCGCGTGGGCAGCGCGGGACAGACGGCCCCATTGTGCCCAGCGCCCAGCCCTGCCCTGTCCTCCCAGCTGGAGGCGACGCTGGACCTCGCCGAGCGCCGCCGCATCCGCTCGGCCATCCGGGAGCTGCAGCGGCAGGAGCTGGAGCGGGACGAGGAGGCGCTGGCCTCCAAACGCTTCCGCACCGAGCGCGGCAGCCACCGGCAGGACAACAAGGAGAACTGGCTGCGGTGAGTACCCCGGGCAGGGCGCAGCTCGCGCGAGGCCCCGCGGGACCCCGGCACCGTTGGCTGTGCGGGACTTTGCTCCCGTGCCGCTCTCACCCGTGGCTCCGGCGCAGGTCGCAGCAGCTGGAGGAGGAGCAGCAGAAGGCCCTCGCTTCGCTGTCCCGAGAACTCGAGTCCATCACCGATGTGGAGGAGCTGACCAAGCTGGTGAGTGCCTGGCAGTGGGGTGGCATGGGGGGGGCCGAGTGCCACCGAGCCCTGGCTGTGCCTCACTCCTGCCTGGCTCTGCCCCTCCTCAGCTGCGGGCAGCCAGCGAGTACGAGGAGCGCAAGCTGATCCGCGCCGCCATCCGCAAGCTGCGGGCCGAGGAGATCGAAGGTGAGCTCCCTGCGTCTGGGCTGCCCCGCAGCTGCTGGAATGCGCCCAGCTCCTTCCTGAACTTTACCTTCTTTGCTTCCCCCCAGCTGCAACCCTGGCTGGGAACGTGCAGAGCAGCCGCAGGGATGGTGCCGAGCCCGCAGCCGTGCCCGCACGCGCAGAACGCAGCAGGAGGGATGATGCTGAAACGGCAGCTCTGGTCGGGAACGAGGAGAGCTCCCAGAGGGCAGGCTCCGAGCTGCCGGCCGTGGTGAGCGTGGAGAGCGGTGCCGAGCCCGTGGAGAACAGCCGGAGGGGAGATGCTGAGCAGCCGGTGCTGGCCGGGACGGGGGAGAGCAGCCGTGTCGGGGACGCAGACAGGCTGCCTGCTGAGGAGCCTGAGCGCTCCGTGGTGAGTGCTGGTGGGAGTGCCACTGGAAACTGCTGCGTGCTTTGCTTGGGCTCCTGTGGCAGCCTCCCGGGGGCACAAATCTGTGTGCTTGTGTGACTTACTTGCCTTAAGGGACAGGGGTGGGTGACAGTGGTGGTGGAGCAGAGGTCTGGAGGGACGTGGGGATGTGGCTGGCTGTGCTCAGGACACCAACATGGGCTGTGTGAGTGCTCCCTGCTCGCCTTTGAGGGGCCCGGTCCTGCTCCAGGGCTAGGCTGGTGCCCGGTAGCAATGTCTTCCCAGGATGGGGAAGGTTGAGTCAGTGGGGCAGGGCTGGCAGTGGTGGGTACAAGCCCAAGCTCCCTGCCTAGCGGTGATGGCCCTGCAGGGCATGGCAGCTTTGTGGTGGTTGGGTGTCCTGCAGGGACACAGTGCAGGGCTTCCACTTGGGAGAGAGGGTGGGGAAGGGACAAGCATTGGTTTGACCCCCAGGCTGCCTCTGTTCAGCCCACCTTTTCACTCTGCCTCCCCCAGGGCCTGGCATGAGGCTGGCAGTGGGGGAAGGTGACCCCATACCAGCTCCTTCCTGGTCAGCATCTGCTGGCACCGCAGCACCCCTAGCACGCAGCCCAGTGTGCAGGGGTGTTTCCCGAACAGCCAGCCCATCTCACCTCACCTTGTCTATTTCTCCAAAACCTAAGGCATTTCCCTTAAGCAGAGACCATGGTGAGGTACAGGTTTGGGCACTGGCTCCCCCCAATGCATCCCTTGGACGTGGTCCCCTCTCCACATCCCCCCCATCCTGTAGTTACACAGATATCTCAGCCTGTGTTGCTCTGGGTTGGTGCTGCAGTTCCCTCGTCCCTTCCTGGCACCACGCTGCTGCTCCAGGACACTTGTCTCCTTGCAGCCTTCTGCAGTAACCCCGGTGCAGGGTGTGAGCTGCTGTGTGTGTGATGATGTCCCACCCCTTGCCCTGCAGCATGGGGACAGCACAGGGGGAGGCCGCAGTCCCTGGCCAGGTGGTAGGGAGGGAACAGTGCTGCTGGAAGTGGCACTTCTGACCCACCTTGCACGAGGAGGTGCCTGGATGCATTGGGGTGGAGGCAGCCGTGGGGCTGGCTGGGCTCTCACCCCTGCTCTCTTCCAGGCCCATGAGCAGGACGAGGAGCAGGAGCGCGGCCAAGCTGAGCTGCAGGACCTGAGTGGTCAGCAGCTGAGAGAGCCCCAGAAACCCCCTGCCCAGGGTGAGTCCGTGTCTACAGCGTATTCCAGAGGCCCAGCCCTGCCTGAGTAAAAGAGCAGAGCTTGGGAGTGCAGGGGAAAGTGGGGTGTTGGGGGGGCTGGAAGGGAGGGGGGGAACAGGAGCATGGAGGGGCTGCAGGGGGTCTCCTGAAAAGCCCGAGCTGGCAGCCAGGTGCTTGCCTGGGGCCACAGGAGTGGGGATGCTGTACAGAGCCTCTTATCCATCCTGCAGCCGCAGCCTCGGGGACTGTGGTGCTCCTGGACCTGCACCCAACCCTGGAGCCCGCTGCAGCCCCAGAGCCCGAAGAGCACACAGCAGAGGTGGAGCTGCACACCGACCGGACGCCTGAGTGTGAGCTGCAGTACCAGGAGGAGGGCTCTAGCAGCTCCTGTCCTGCACAGGAGCCCAGTGTGGAGCCAACAGAGGCCCCGTGCAGCACAGGGCAGAGCCGCCAGGCGGAGCAGCACGGCCCGACACAGCCCCGCGCTGTCACTCAGAGTGGCCAGGTATGGGAACGCTGCACTGGTGGGGGCTGGGAGCCACCCAGACCACAGCCCCCGCCCTGTTAGCATGGGGCTGGAGGGTGCTGCGCATGGCACACGGCTCCTGTCGTGGTGCTTGACCCTCTGCGCCGCTTAGGTCAGGTTTTGACAGCTCCCCAGCTCACCGTGCTGCCCCTTCCCCCCCACAGTTTGTCATCTGCGTGCGAGGCCAGGTGGCGGGGAAGGCCGCGATGCCGCAGGAGAAGCCAGCGGGTAAGGGCCGCCCCAGGCAGGGGGCAGCTGGGTCTGCAGCATCTCCGGGCCCCTCCCCTGCAAGCCCCGTGCTGGGCGGCTGCCCGGGAGGATGCACTGCTCTGTGCGGGGCAGGACGGGCCTCCAGGGATGGGGACGCGGTGACTGATGGGCTCAGGGCCTGCTCAGGCCCGGGCCAGGCAGTGGGGTGCCAGGCACGGTGTTTACACGTCCCCCAGCTACCGGCCGGGCTGCTGCAGGGCCATGAAAGGGAATCTGTGCGTGCAGCAAACCTCGGCCTTTTGCATTCTTTGTCCCAATAAGGCTGGGAGCCGAGCACCCGTCCGGCCCCGGCCCCCCCGGGGGTGTGCTCACTGGCCTGGCCGGGGGCTGAGCGCTGCTCCGGGCCCTCCTTGCCTGGCCGGGTGCTCTTGGCAACCCAAAGGGACTGTGGTGGGCAACTGATGCCCTCGTGCTGCTGCTGGGAAAGTGCTTCCCTTCTGCTGTGCCAGGAGGAAATAAGGCCACATGGGAGCTCGCAGCTGTGTGCACCCTGGGGGTCATGGCCCCGCTGGGAACCTGGCAGCAGGGCGCGGGCTCGGGCCTGGTGGCAGGGAAGGGCTGAGCCCGTGGCCCTGGGGCAGAGCAGGGGCAGCTGAGCAGCAGCTTGGCTTCCTCCTGCGTGCAACAGAGCCTGCACAGTGCTGGCCCCGCTCTGCTGGGGTTCCATGGGAGCTGAGATAATCCCACAGCGCCTGCGTTCCTCCATCACCCTTCTGTGCCCCGTGGGGCACACAGTGGGCACTGAGCTCCAAGGACATGGGTGACACTGGGGGGAGCTGGCACCCTGCTCCATTCTGTGCTCACTCCCTGCTCCCTCCATCCCATTCCTTGCATGCGGACGCGGCCTTGTCCCTTCCCGGCTGGTAGCGCCCACCCAGAGCGCAGCACGGACCCCGTCTCGCCTCAACGCTCAGCGCTGGGAGCAAGCACCCTCCTCGCCATGCCCGCGGGGCCGTGCAGGTGAGGGCACACCGGGGCTGCTGTGCTCCATTTGGGGCTCCTACCCATGAGCGTGGGCAGGCAGAAGCTCGGAGGGCTGCCGGGCACCCGGGGGGCAGCATCCCCGTGGGCGGCGTGCATGGGGACGGCATGCACTGGGGGGAGTTGGGGGGAGCAGCATGCATCGCGGGGTGCCCGGGCTGCATGCATAGCGGGCACTCGACGTGGGACCCATCTGACCCGGCTGCTCTGTCCCCCGCAGAGCCGAGCCCGGTGCAGCGCTCCTCCTCGGTGCGGGAGCGCGCTCAGCGCTTCACCCCTTCGGGCGCGGCCCCGGTGGGCACCGCGGGGCTGCAGCGGGCGGCGGCGGGCGGCCCCGAGGGGGCGGGCGGCACCGCGGGGCGGGCCGGGCCCGGCCAATGGCAGCGGGGGCCTCGCTCGGCCCCGCCGGGCCCCGCTCAAAACGCGCGTGGAGGCGGTGGCGGAGGAGCAGAGCAGCGCCCGCCGCCCGCCGGCCCCCGCCCCGCCGGTACCGGCCCCACCGCCGCCCACGACGGCATGAAGACGTACTTCACCATCGAGATCAAGGATGGGCGCGTGCAGCCCCACACGCAGTCCGTCACCCCCCGCATCGTGGCCGCCCCCGGCAGCCAGCGGGCAGGTGGGCACCGGGCAGGCGGCACGGGGACAGCGGGGACAGCGGGGACGGCGGGCACCCAGGGGTTGGCAGGGAGGGCTGGCACCCGGACGGGTGACGCGTGGTTGGATGTATGGTGGGTGCTGGTGGGACAGGCAGGTGGGGGAGCAGTGGTGGGATGTAGGATGCGGGGGGCCGAGCGTGGGCTCTGCAGGAGGGCAGGAGCGTGGCAGCCCTCGCCCTTAGGCTCCGAGGCCTGTCCCCATCTCCGTCCAAATGCCCCCTCCCGTCCCCACGGTCCTTCCTCCAACCCCGCAGCCTTGTCCCTTCCTGGCCCTACAGCCCAGCCCCAGAGCACGGCCCAGCCCTGCGCTCGTGCCCCATCCCCGCAGTCCCGCCTTCCTGCTGGCAACGGGCGTCGTGCAAAGCGCCATCCCCGCTGCTGCCCCGTGTGCCATGCAGCCCTGCCTGCCCGTATCAGGACAGGATGCCTCTGTGCGCTCTCCGGGGCTGTCCCTCACGCCGGGAGGTCTTGGCTCCCGCTGGAGAGCTGCGGAAAGTGTCCATCTTAGGGGTGAAGGCGTGCTGGGGGGGCCTGGCTCCCCCCGACGCAGCAGCTCCCACATGCTTTAGCCGTCCCCGCAGCCCTCTCTGTGCACCAGAGCTCAGAGCCCTGCTGCAGGAGCAGGATGCGGCGGAGCCGGTGCCTCTCCCCCCCTGGGGGCGCGGGGCTGAGGCTGTCGGGCTGGAGCGCTCCCCAAGTGCCCGCGGCTTCCTTTGCAGAGCTCACCCTGGGGCTGAGGAGCACCCCCATCCGCATCACCGCCATCCCCAGCAGCACCAGCGGCATCTGCAGCATCAGCACCAGCAGCAATGTCATCAAAGTGAGTGTGCTCAGGGCCCTGAGTGCGGGGTGGGAGCAGCTCCATGCATCGGGGCAGGTGCTCGGTGCTGGCAGCGCGGTCGGGGGGCTCTGCTGTGTGGATAGGAGAGCTCCCAGGGCCTGCGTGTAGACCCACGTCCCTGTCCAGGTGAGCCCCTGCACTCCTGTGCCATAGTGTATACAGATGCTAAGAGAAGGGAGTGGGTAAGGGGCAAGGTTCTGTGGGTCTCCCCTTCTGCTCTCAGTTACCTTGTAGGGTTGCAGCAGCTCAGGGAAACCCATCGCCATCCTGCCCTGTGTTTTCCATTCTGTGAGTGAAGCTTGGCTGTGGGGCTGGGGAGCTCCTCTAGGGCCCTGCTCCAGGGGCTCTGTCCTGCAGTCTGCCCTGGGTCCTGCGTCTCCCTCCCTCTGTGCTCTCCAGCCATGCCTGCCTGGTGCAGGGGGATTCTTGGGGACAACTGGAAAAAAAAAAAAAAAAAGGTACAACCACCCCCAGCTGCAGTCTGGGTGGAGATGAGGACACAGCCCTGGGTGCTGGGGCAGCAGGGCTGGAGGTGCCCAGGAGCCAGCACGGTGCTTACAGCTCTTCAAATGCTTTTATCTGCTGTTGGCCATCTAGGGCAATGCAAAGCGCGCGCACGCGTGCAGTGGTGTTGGCAGGAGCTGGGATGTCCAGATTGGCGCTGCCTTGCTCATGGGGCCGAGTGCCTGCCTGCATGGTCATGGTGGTGGCTAGGGTGCTGCTCGCTTGCTGTGGGCCCAGCTCGGTGCTCACCTCTGCCAGCATGCAGCCTGGTGGGGCTGCAGCTGGTGCTGCCCATGCCAGAGGTGCAGCTCTCTGCCCACGGAGGGTGACAGCCCTGCACTAATGCGCTCGCACAGGCTTGGCCCAGCGGTCTGTCAGCTCTCATTAAGGTATTAGCAGCGCTGCAGCGTGGGGTGGGTGCTTGAGGACCAGGGCTGGACACGGTCTCCAGGTGTGCTGCAAGCAGGCAGGGAGGAGGAGGAGGAGGAAAGGGCTGTGGTGCCCTCAGCCCTGCCAGGTAGGGGTCGGTCTGACCCGTGGTGTGTGTGGGGCTGGGGGCTGCTGCCTTTTGCTGGGGGTGCTGCGTGCGCCTTGGGAGCTGGCAGCTCATGGGGCTGCGTGCAGCAAGGGGAGGTGAGACCCATGGTTGCAGCCGGTGGCATTGCCCTGCAACGGAGCTTGCCTGGGGCGGGGGCTTTGTGCTGAGTGGCTGACGTGGGGCAGGACGGCTGTAGGAAGTTGTGCAGGAGGGGCTGTCTGCATGCAACAGAGCAGTGTGGCTGGAGTGGATCCTGCAGGGCCTCTGCTACTGCCTGCTTGCCCCATAGAGCCCCAGTGCTGCGTGGCCGTGGGGGCAGCAGCTGCCGGGCTGTGGGGGCAGAGGCAGGAGCCCATTCCCTGCAGCAGCCACCAGGGCCCCCCCTTGCCGGGCCACCTGGTCCTGTGGGGCCTGGAAACACTTCCAAGCGTCAGCGCCTGCCTCAGCGCCCCTGCACGGGACCCCCGGCCGCACTGCGACAAGAATAGCCGGGCCGGCCTCCAGCCGGGGGTGGTGCCCCTGCAGCCCCTATAAAGGGCAGGGGACAGCTGAGAGGGGCCCGCTGCGGCACCCGCAGCCCTGGAGCCCGCCGGCACCATGCCGGGAGTCAGCCTGGAGGGCCTGGCGCAGGCCGGGGCGGCCGAGCTGGAGGAGCTGCGGCGGGAGCTGCAGGCCTTCGGGCGGGCAGTGGAGGGGCAGCTGGAGCAGGCCCTGCGGCAGGTGCAGCCCCTGGCCCGCGCCCTGCGGGATCTGGAGGAGGAGCACCTGGTGCTGCGGGCCGAGCAGGCGCGCCTGGGCCGCCGGCTGGACCTGTTGGCCCTATGGCTGGCACCGCCGGAGCCCGCGGAGAAGGACCTCAGCACCCTGTTTCTGGAAGCACAGGACCCTTGCGCTCATTTTGAGGGCACCGAGGAGCCCGGCAGCCCGGTGGCCCATCCGCCCACTTTCTCCAGCACGCGCCAACAGTCGACCCTGCACCTCTCCCGGAGCGACAGCTTTGTGAGTGCGGGCCGGGCCGGGCCTGGCCGGGCTGCCCCGTCCTGGGCAGCATCCGCTGGGGGGGCGCGGAGCTGGGGGCCGAGGAGAAACCCTCGGCTGGGGGTGGGACGGGCGCGCAGCGTGGCCGGGATCAGCCGCAGTCACAGCCCGCTGCTGTGGGAGGCCGGTGCCGGGCAGGGCTGCGAGCCAATGGCGCCTGCCTGCTTCGCATTGCTGGCGTGCCGGCCGCGGGGCAGCTGTCCCGGCCCTTGCGTGGGCTCGCCTCGCGGTCGTCACCTCTCCCTGTGCTGGCCCTGGGCTCTGCGCTGCTCCTCCTGCCCGGAGCTTCACCGCGGCGCGCTGCGTTGCTGGCCCCGGGCTGAGCCACCAGAGAGCCAGCCGGTGCCAGCAAGGCGTGCCCTCGCGCCTGGCAGCGGTGCGGGATGGGGCCAGGTGTGCAGCGGGGCTGCCTTGGCCCGACACCTCCCACCCGCTGCCTCCAGGCCCTATTCTGGGCCTGGAGAGCTGCCCACGGCACATTGCTTGGGGGTCGCGCTGAAAGGGACTTGGTGTCCTGGCCGTGCTCCCGTGGGGGCTGAGCTGGCCTAGTTCCTGAGCGGAGATGACGCGGAGGCTCTTGATCTCCTGCACAAGCTCTTCTTTCCGCTAAGTCCCTTAATTCCCTGGAAATCCCTCGTGCTGCTAATGGCGTGCACTGGCCTTGCCAGCACCTTGCCTGCTTTGGGCACCAGGCGTGGTGCCCCTCCTGCCTCACCGGAGGCCCCGGCGGTGGCAGTGGGTCGTGGGTGTCTGCAGGCTGCAATCTGGGGACGTTTCGGCAGCAGGTACAAGAGCGCCTGGGGTCTCCTGGGGCAGGGTGGGCTGCGGTGTGCTGAGCGTTGGGAGTGTGGCACTCGGCCTGCGTCGGTCACTGCTGATGTCCACGGCGTCCCACCAGCCGTGAGCTCCTACACCACACAGCGCATCTCCACGGTCCCTGCTGCCTGTGGCACTGGGCAAGTATCGGGTTCGTTATGGGGTGATGGGGCTGGTGAGGCTCAGGCGTGTGGGTGTTCTCCTTGCAGCCAATGGAACCGGAGGTGGTGGTGGAGCAGCCCCAGGCACCGAGGCTGGAGCCAGAGCTGCCCAATGGCATGGAGAAGGTCCAAGTGAGGGAAGTGGAGAAAAGGAGCAAGCTGAATGTCGAGGAGCTGAGCAGGATCGAGGATGAGGATGTTCTGGATAAGATGGTACGTCCTTCACTGCGATGGTGTGGGCTTCTGAGGGCAGGATGCAGGCTGGAGAGAAGGGGGCTTGGTTGGAACTGGGTGAGAGAGAAGAGCAGAGGGGCCGTGCTGACCTCCCCTTCCTCACGCAGCTGGATCAGACCACAGACTTTGAGGAGCGACGGCTGATTCGTAACGCCATGCGGGAGCTGCGCCAGCGCAAGCGAGGTAGCTGGCAGCTGCTTGGAAGGGGGAATGCTGATCCCCACCTGGGGCCACGGACCTTGCATCTTACTGCTGACACCATCTCCCGTGTGCATTTGCAGACCAGCGGGAGAAGGAGCGGGACCAGCGGCTGCAGGAGATGAAGAGCCAGGCTACAGCGGGCAGGGCTGGCCACAGCACCGAGACCACCACCACCACGCAGAGCACCCAGTCGGCCGATGGCTCAGCCCGCAGCACTGTCACCAAAACCGAGCGCCTCATCCAGTCTAGTAAGCGCAGGGCTCTGCAGGTGCACTTGCTGCCAAGGCTCACCACTGGTTCTCTCTCTGCCACTCTCCGTGCTTGCCCTGGATCTGGACTGCTCCAATCAGCCCAGCCTGTGACATGCACCGGGCTTTGCAGAGCCCAGGGCAGGTGATAGCACAGAGGGCCGAGCATCTTCTGTTGCTCTCTCTGTGCAGGGAGGTAACAGCATAGTGCATAGGGTCAGCTGCATGTATCTGTCCTGCTCTCACCCCCATGCCTGCACAGGATGTCTCCCTGCCATGCTCTGTGGATGCTAGGGTAGTTTGCAGCACTTGATCTCTAACCCAGCTGACCCTCTTTGCTTTCTCCCCTGCAGACGATGGCAGCAAGACTTCCCGCACAACAACCATGGAATCGAGTTATGTGAAGAGATCAGACAGTAAGAGCTTTTCCTGCCTTTAATCAAGAGCATCCCTTGGGCGTGCCCACGGGGACATTGCTGCTGCAGAGCACATAGCAGAGCCCCATAGCCTGTCCGGCTCTGCTGCTCTGTGGCTCCTGCCTGAGGCCTCTTTCTCCTTCTCTGCAGATGGCAGCAGCAGCACATTTGTTCAAACCAAATCATCCTACAGCTCGTCTTCCAAGAAGACAGGCAGGTGAGTGGCGGTGCCACCAGCCAGGGGCCTTGAGCTGTGCTGGTTCTGTCCTAGGAACATGGAGTTCTCTGGGATGATGAGGGGCTCAGAACACTGCTTGTGCTCCCCTGGGCTATGCACGTTCCTTTCTGCACTGAGCCTTTCCCTGTGTCTCTTGCAGCATCTTTGACCGGGAGGACGAGAGTGCCTCGAGGCAGAGCAGCCTGGCTGCGCTGGAGCGGCGCCAGGCTGAGAAAAAGAAGGAGCTGATGAAAGCTCAGAGCCTGCCCAAGACATCCGCCTCGCAGGCTCGCAAAGCCATGATCGAGAAGCTGCAGAAGGAGAGCGGGAGGTGAGGATGTGCCAGGCACAGGGCAGTTGGGGCGGCAAGCATCACAACGTGCATTACCCTCCGTGTTTTCTCTCTCAGCTCTCCAAACCCTGCGGCGCCGCGTGCAGCTGTGCAGCGCTCCTCCAGCTGTGGCGTCCCCAATGCCAACAGCATCAAGCAGATGTTGCTGGACTGGTGCAGGGCTAAGACCCGGGGCTATGAGGTCAGTGCTGCCTGCTCTCCCCATCTTGGGCCAGGCTGGGCCAGTCACTGTCCCCCTTGGTAACTTTCTTTCCCTGCAGCACGTGGACATCCAGAACTTCTCCTCCAGCTGGAGTGATGGCATGGCCTTCTGTGCTTTGGTCCACAACTTCTTTCCAGATGCTTTTGACTACAGCCAGCTCTCACCCCAGAACCGCCGTCACAACTTCGAGGTGGCATTCTCCTCTGCAGAGTACGTAACTCCAGTGCTACCACGTGGGCTGTGGGCATGTCCCACGCTCAGGACAGCTCTCCCTTCTGCTGCCTGGGTACAGGGACACGGGCAAGGCTCTGGAGGAGCTGGCCATGCCCAAGGCTGAGCGCCTGTTGGCATTGCTCCTTTATGTCACGCAGAGAGGCTGGGGAAAAGAGGACTTGTATGTACAGAGCCCCGAGGGGGCCAGTACAGCCCAGTCTGTGCTGAGGTGGTGGGCATGGGGCTGGGTCTCCTGGGCATGAAGCATAGGAGCCAAAGGCAGGGCAGGTTATGTGGGGCAGCGCACCAGCCATGCACAGTGCAGTACCTGGGGAGCTGGGACTGGGGTTTGTACATGCAAGGTGCCTCCTTCACGGTTATAGGGGCTCAAACACCGTTGCAGCTTCTCAAGTCTTTTCCCTCCCCTTTTGCTTCTGGTTTTCCTGGGTGCTGAGAGATGGGAGCGCATCCAGCTGGAGGGCTGGAAGCCAGGCCCTCTCTCCTTCCTTCTGTCTCTCCTCCCATCCACTCCTCCTCCCCTCCAGCACCCTGCTGGCCTCGCCTTGGGCAGGGCCAGGTGGGTTTCGGAGGGGCCCCATCCCCACTTGCCCGGCAGGTGGCAGCCAGCTGGTGCTTAGTGCGGCAGCACTGGCCGGGAGCTCCCAGCAGCTCCCGCGGTGCTGTTCAGTGGAGCAATCGGGAATAGGGAGCCGTGTGCCTGGGTCTTGGCGCTCCTATTAATAGACTTTTTGCTTTAATTGGGACCGGTGCGTGGACTGAGAGAGCCATCGATCTCTCCGGCCTGGAAGCCAGGTGGCCTCTTGTCCTTCCTCCTCCTCCAGCTCTTGTGAGCGTCTTCTCCCGAGCTTCCTGCACCAGGGCTGTGCCGTGCGGTTCCAAGCGGAGCTGGGCAGGACGCTGGGCTTGCCTGGCCCTCCTGGCTGCTCTATATATGAGCTATATAGAGCACCGCTCCGCTCTGGAACTCGCTCCCCGAGCACCAGGCGCGCCAGAACACATCACTCCCTCTTCTGTCTCGTTCTGTCATTCCCTCTGGACCTCACGCCTGTCCACACTGCTCACCTGCCCTCCCATCCCCTGCTTGTGAGCCCTGGCCCCCCAAGTCACACTGAATGGCCTTGGAGCGCGGCGGTGCCTGGAGCCGTCCTGCCCCTGCATCGCGCACCCCCAGAGCATGTGAGAGCAGAGCAGCATCTGCCCAGGGAATGGGACCTGCATTGATCCGTGTCTCTTGTTTTCTCTCTTTCTCCCCTCCCCGACTGGGCTGCGGTCACTGGCTTGCCCCTCTCTCTCCCTGCCCTCAGGAAGCACGCAGACTGTCCGCAGTTGCTGGACGTGGAGGACATGGTCCGGATGCGCGAGCCGGATTGGAAGTGTGTGTACACATACATTCAGGAATTCTATCGCTGCCTGGTCCAGAAGGGGCTGGTAAAAACCAAAAAGTCGTAGCCCATTTTCACCCCCGGGAGCGATGGTGAGAATCTTCCTGTCGATCTACTGCTGCACACCCGCCCGCCTGCATCCCGCAGCTTGGCAGGAGGGCCGGGGAGCGGCTGCTGTGGCTGGGGCAGAGAATGGGGTATACTGGTGGGAGAGGGTCGAGTCCTGTTCCGGGAGCAGGGTGGAAGCAACTGGCTGCCTCTCTCCTTTCAGAGGAGAGGGCTGAGGAGGTGGCCACAGGGGGGACCCAGGGGGCTGATGGCTCTCCAGCCACAGGGATGATGCCAGCAGGAGTGGGGCTGCTGCGGCTTTTCCCTGCCTTCCTCCCACTCACCCATCCCAGCCCAGGCGCTGAGCGGGCGGGTACCAGGGAACACCGCTTTGGTCACCGAAGTGCTGAGCAGCACAGGCCCAAGTGGGTCTGCTCAGGTGATGGGTAAGCCCCCATTGCTCCCAGAGTGCTCCAGCCTCACTGGCTGCGCTCGCTGCCTCCTCGTCCCTGTACTCGAGGCTGCCTGGCCCGGGCACACATAGGCTGCTGGCTGCAGCGGGGGGGCTGCAGCCGGTGCTGCGCTGCGGGGTCAGGCGTGGCTCAGGGTGCTCCCCTCCCATCGAGGTGCTGCCTGCTCATATATGGGCAGGAGAGGGGAGCCTGGAAAGTGTGACTCAAGACTGCAGTCCTGCCTCTTCTTGCACTGTTTGTGCCTGTCTTCAGGGGCATCCTAGCTGGCACTGGAGCCTCCTCTCCCCTGGCTCTGCATTGCATGAGCACACCGAGGCCCAAACAATGCCTTTATAAGGGCAGAGCCTGTCTCCCTGTGCTGCCTTAGCTTTTCCATCACCCTGGCTGGTGGTAGCGGGGGACCTGCTGTGCTCAGGCGGGTGCTTTCCCAAGGCCCTGAGCATGGCCTCCTGGGCTGCCACATCATGCGGTGGGGCTGCTGCAGGCCAGGCCCCGGGCTCAGAGCCCATTGCTTCCATGGCCGTCTGAGTTCCAGCTCTGCAGCATTAACCAGGAGAGTGGGACATGAAGAGCAAGGCCCCAGGCAGAGCTCCCAGGCTGGCCTACAGCCTCCTAGCATGGCTGCAGCACCTGTGAGGAGCCCAGGGGCCAGGCAGCTTTCTTTGATCCCAGTGCTCCTTGCACCCATGCCTCCCTGCCCAAGGGCTGGCACCAACTGTGAGTCTGTGCCAGTGACAGCCCACAGCTCCTTGCTCCAGGGGCTGTGGGGGTGCACCAAAACACACGGTGGGGCTAGCAGGGTCTGCAGCTTGGCATGAGGGGGAGAGGGCTAGGGATGGGGATTTTGTGGAGGGTGTCAGCCAAGACCGAGTACGGTCTGAGCTGTCCCAGTGAGCCCCTCCCTGGCTCTCCCTGCATGACAGTGGGACCTGGAGCCAGGCTTTCTGTGCTCTGTGGGACCCTGACAGAGATGGCTCCATCTTCAGCCATTGTGTGGTGGTTTCAAGCCCAAGCTCAGCTTCAGGCTGCTCAGCCCCAGCCCTGATCTTGGCGCTGGTGCCAGCACAGCCTGTGCCCTGTCACCCACCACTGACAATGGCTGCTCCAACTCTGGGCACTGTCCTCCCATGGGTGGCAGCAGCACTGGGCTGCTCCCAGACACCCCCTGCCAGCCCCAAACCCTGAAGAGCCATGTGAAGGAGGGAGCTGCCCCTTTCCCTCCCTCTGTACCCTGCCTGGCTGCAGCAGCAACAGCCCCAGCTGTGCCAGCAGCCCCGAAGACTGAGGAGCCACATGGGGCCTGCTGGAGCTGGGGAGCCACATCTTGGGGTGCAGGCTGGCAGCAGTGGGGCAGGGCTGGTGCTTGTAGCCAAGGGTCAGAGTGAACAGCAGTGTCATCCTGAGGCTGGCTTTAATGGCAGAGAGGGCCCTGAGGTGGAGAGCAGCTGGGGAAGGGCCTGGTGCAGGCCTCAGTACCCAGGGTAGGCCTCAGTGCCCGGCGCAGACCTCAGGGCAGCATAGTGACTCCTGGCTGGGGTAGCCATAAGCCATTGGTGAGCCACTGGAAATTATGCACCTCTGTCAGCACTGTGCCCACAGTCAGGCCCAATCCAGCCTCCCTGGGCTGTGATCCAGCACCTGGGGTGGGGAAGCAGGTTGGTAGGAAGCTGGGAAGCGTGTCCGGGGGTTGGGGAACGAAGGGCAGTGTGGGGTGAGGCTGCTCTGGTGGCTCCACTGCAGTGCAATGGCCTCAGCCTGTGGAGGGAGCAGGCCCAGGAGGGCTGCGAGGTGACTGCGAGTACCAATAGCAGGGCAGGGCGTGGGTGGCAAGGGATTGCGGAGGCAGTGCGGTGAGCAGAGTTAGCAGGCTGCCTGGCCTCGCAGGCCACGTGGGGCTGGGGGCATTGAGGGCACTGTGAGGCTCGGGGCAGCGGTGCCTGGTGCTGGTGGCCCCCTCCCGGCCTCCCGCAGGCATTTTGAGGCCCCATGTCTTTGCAGGATGCTGGCGGACTGCGTGCCCCTGGTGGAGGTGGAAGACATGATGATCATGGGGAAGAAGCCAGACGCCAAGTGCGTCTTCACCTACGTGCAGTCCCTCTACAACCACCTGCGTCGCCACGAGATGCGCATGCGGCAGAACGAGTGCTAGAGCCTGCCCCGGCCTGCGGCTGCCCGACACCTCACTGCCCCCTCCCTGCAGGGACGCTGGTGTGCGGAGGAGCTGCTGCCCCACGGAGAGGCTGGCAGCGGGGGTGGAGAGGCTGCGGGGCTGGCGCTGGACAAAGTGGGGGCTCCTGGGTCACCCATTGCTTCAGCCTTGCTGGAGCTCCTCGGTTAGCCTCTGCCCCGGCTGGCTGCCAGCTGAATGTATGGGCAGGGCAGAATGGTGCCAGGTGGGTGCTGCCTAGGATGCCACCCTCCCTGCAGCCAGCTTGGCTCTCCTCCCCTCTGCCATACTCTAGTGTGTTAAGTTATTCATTCTCAAGGAGTTCTTTTTACATGGGCAGTGCCCCTGCTTCCCCAGGGAGGCTGGGGCAGCGCAGTACCCTCGGGCCCTGAGCCAGTGTGGGTCTGTGTCTGTGTGGCTCAGCCCATGGGCCCTGCAACCCAGGGCCCGAGTGGGCGCTGCTGGTTTTGGTGCAGCCAGGAGGCAGAGTGCGCTGCTCCCCAGGCAGCCTGAGAGCAGTTCTGGGTCCCCTGCAAGGAAGCCTCTCTGCCCACCACAGTCCCTGCTTGGTGCCACCTCCCTGGGGACGGCCCTGTGCCGACACCCTGCTTCCCACCGCACGCACGTGCCCAGGGCGCTTCCACGGCGGGGACCTGCAGCACCCCCGTGCTGGGGAGCTGGAGGGGAGCGGGGAGGGCCCCAGGGAGCGCGGGGCCAGGGCAAGGACCAGACAGCCCCCGCGCTCCTCCCCAGCTCTGGGCACCTCGTGCTCAGTGCCACTCGCCCCTTCATCACAGTCTACACCTGCGTTGACACGTGTACCAACACCAGCCAGACAATAAAAGTTTATTCTATAGGGTGATTCTTCTGCCTCAGGTCCTTCTCCCCAGCCCCTTCCAGCAACCACTTCACTGCATGGAGGGCCACTTCCCCTCACCCTGGGAGGGTTTGCAGCCCCAGCTGCACTGAGACTCCTCAGCTCTGCACCACAGGGCCCAGAGCTGGGCTAGCGCCTTCACCCCTTGCTCCCCATGGGAGCAAACGTGCCCAAAGCCGTGGCACCCAATCTACCTGGCCACAGGGACAGCACTGGAACTATGGAGTGCCAGTGGAAATGGTGCAGCCAGAGCAGCCCTGCAACCCCCTCCTGCCTCTGCTCCGCAAGCATGGATGTGCACCCCAATGAGACTGCCCCAGAAAGATGACAAGGTGCAGCTGATGGTAGGCAAGGGCTTTACTGTGTGCTTGATAGAGGCAGCCCTGCTGGTATAAAGCCATAGCCTCCCGGGAGGCAGCTGTCCCACCTCCAGGACTCAGCACATCTACTCCCAGCACGTGGGGCTTTCTGCTGAGAGTTTCATTCTGTCCTGTGCAGGTAGGATACTGCTGTCCGGCACCACGAGTTGACTGAACCTTGGCGCATGGGAAAGGAGCAAAAAGATCTCTGCTTCTCCATACCAATCATGCCAGAATGGCTGGGCTGCGTGGCTCAGGAGGAAGGCAGTGTCAGGCACATAGGGCTCACTTGGATGTCCCCAGTGCTCAGGAGCCTCTGCCCAAGGCTGGCACCGCTCAGGGCACCCTTGGGACAGAGGCTACAGAGCACCAAGCAACAATGGCAGCAGCAGGGAGCATCTCTCTGCTTCCCGGTCACACTCTTGCCACCCTGTGGCATGGTCCCCAGCCCTGTGGGAAGAGGCAGCTGTCCTAATACCCTCATCCCCACGCTCTAAGGACTGGCTGCAGGACCTCCTACCCCCTGCTACTGCTCACTACAGGTCTGGGTGGTCCTTCTTGTCCTGTTCAGACAGGGTCTTGCTGTCGGCTGCAGGAGCTCTGCGGGGCATTAGGGTGGGCAGTGGCTTGGCAGGGGCAAACTGGAACTCCTCAGGCACAGGGGCTTCGGGAGTCTCCTTGCGGTAGAAGCCCAGCTCCTGCACCAGCTGGTTGATCTCCTCCCGGGTCATGTCACTCAGGGGGATTCTCTGCACAGAGATGGATCCATTGTAGCTCCATCAGCCCAGGTGCCCTGCAGCCGTGCTCGGTGCTGCACAGCCCACTCACCTCCAGCTCCTCATATCTGTAGCTAAGCAGCACGAGCTCAGGGTCGGCGCCGGGCAGGTGCTTCATCTCCAGGTTATGGCTGGGTGATTTGTTAAGGAGTGGCAGTGCCAAGCGGAACGGCCCCGTCCCCCATCCTCCTCCCATCCCATCTCAATCTTCGCCCTGCTCTGACCCCTATCCCATCCTGCTACAAACTCACATCCCGTCCCGTTCCCTGTCCTCACCCTAGCTCATCCCAGCCCCCGTCACATCCCGTCTCCATCCCGTCACATCCCGTCCTCCTCCTGCTACGTCCTTCCCCCGCTTTATCCCATCCAGTCCCGTCACGTCACGTCCTTACCCCATCCCATCATGTCCCACCCCACCCCACCCCACCCCATCCCGCTCATTCCAGCGAGTCCCATCCCCATCCCATCACAACCCCACTCCC
>NC_034422.1:10381211-10385684 GCF_002078875.1 Numida meleagris
CCCCTCGGGCCGGGCGTCCCCTCGGGCCGCGCCTCGGTGCTGGGCCCGGAGCTCGGCTCCGCGGAGCCCGGCGTCCCCGGGAAGCCGCTGCCCAAAGCCGAGTCCAGCGACCATATCTCGGCCTGGGCGGCCCCCCGCGCTGCGGGGCTGCCCAAGGCCGTGTCCAGCGAGTTCCTGTCCGCCGGGCGCGTCGGGCTGGGCAAGGCCGTAGCCCTCGCCAAGCCGGAGCCCGAGGATCTGCCCCTGTTCGGGAGGTGCGGGGCGTCCCTCAGCCCTACGAGTGCCGGCGGATCCTCCGATGCTCTCCTGGGCTGCTCGGGGACGGCCGCGGAGGACGGAGCGTTCCGGTGAGCTCATGGTGGTGGTCAGGGGACAGCGGGACCCCTCCTGCATGGGACGTCGATGGGGGGGAGCGTGGGGTCAGAGCCCACGGGGAGCCCCCACCGAGCCAGCATGGAGCGGCGGCTGAGTCCCCTCCGTGGGTTGGGGCTGCCCTTCTCATCCCCCTGTGATGGCCTTGGGCCGGGAGAGATTTGGGTTGGAGGGACCCTCGGCGCACGGCGCGGTGTTTGAGGGATGGATTCTAGGCGGAATTAGAGGTGACACCCGCTCCCTGAGCTCTCAAAATGGTGTAGCACTTCCCTGCCACGCTGCTGAAATTTCGCTCCTGTGAGTGCCACCGAAGCAGCCTGCGGGCTGCTGGCGCCCGCTGCGTAGCGGCGTTAATGTGCTGTGACGGATGGTGGTGGCTGTGCTCTCTGAAGGACACTGCTGCCGGGCTCACGGCGCTGCTGTCACGCGATGCACTGCCTGGCTCCGGGCAGGACGCGGCGGGGGGAGGCCCCAAACCCCTGTGCCTGGGGTCGGAGGGATGAGCTCCGCGTGGGGAAGCGGTTATCTGGGGACGTCCTGCCCTGGCTGAGCTGCTACAGCCTGTTCTGCACCGGGGGGGGGCTGGGTTGGAGGACAGGGAGCCCTTCTGAGCTCGAGTGTTACCTTGTTCTCCCTTATTCCTCCTCAGCATCACGGTGGTCACCTGGAACGTGGGCACAGCCATGCCCCCCAGTGATGTGACGTCGCTGTTGCATCTCAACACGGGCGAGACGAATGATGCAGACATGATCGCCATTGGGTAAGAGAGTGAGGTGCAGGGCCCCTGCCCTGGTGAGGGCTCTGTTTGGGGGTTTCCACGCAGTCCTAGGGGGGGCTCAGAGTGGGAGAGCTGCAGCTCCAGCTCGCCCTCAGGCACAGGGAGCAGAGAGGGATGTGCACCGTGAGTGAACGACATCGTAAAAGGTGATGGAAAATCAGCTGCTTTAAAAAACGGGAGCGCTAAGAGGAGCTGAAACCCTCAGGTCCCAAATAACCGTGACCCCCTGCACAGCCCATAGCTGGCTGTGCCAAGCGGAGCGTGGCCCCTGGCTCGGATCTGGAGGGGCTTTTAACTCTCCTGCCGGATTCCGCTGGAAACGTTTTCCTCGTCTCACCTCTTGTCCGTGGTACGCGGGCCTCAAGGGCACAGATCTGCTGCTCTCTCACAGCTGGATTGGCTCTGTGCCCCTGGCAACACTTAACTGCTGGCAAGGCAGCCCCGAGTTGGTGTGATGAGGCTTTCTTGGCGTGGCCGGCCAGGCAAGCCGAGCCAGAATTTAAGGGAAAACCAGACCCTTAGGGATTGCCGTGGAGCGTGCAGATCCGTGCCAAGAGCAAGGATGTGCTGCCTGTTGTACAACCTCTGCCCTGCGAGCTCCCTGTGTGCGGGGTGGAGGAGCCCTGCCTCTGGCAGGCTCACAGAGGCTGCCCTGCTCCTCAGCCCGCGGCAGGAAAAGCACGAGGCTGCTGGAGCTGCAGCACTGTGCTGGATCCCATCTCCTGGTTGGGGTCCCCTCAGCCTTATGGGCAGACCCCACTGGCATGGGTCAGGGCAGGGGTGTTGCTTGGTGCGAGGGACTGGCTGGGGCTGTGTTGTGGCCAGGGCACGGTGTGTCCTGTGCTGGTGAGCTGCCCCTGCCTCCACGATGCCTCCTCCTGCCCGTGTCCTTCCTCTGACCTTTGTCTTTGTGCCCGGGACGCTCAGTATTTTCGGGCAAGGCATTTCCTGATTCTGCTGTTCTCTGGGGATGCTCTCCTCCCCTCTGTTCTCTAATTGCTGAGTGGGGAGGAGCACTGTTAACCTTCTGTCGCTGCTGCTCTGAGCTCGGTGGCTAGGATGCGTCCGGACGCCCTGTGCTGAAGTACTGGTGGGACCTGGCTTCTCTGCAGACATCCATGCAGCTGACGTGTCCTGTAAGCCCCTCTTGCACCTAGAGATAGACTTTAGACTGCTGCCCAGCCTTGTGCAGCTGAACTGCTCCTGCTTAGACGGCCGAAGCACTGCAGCTTCATTGCCACTTGTGCCTCTTGCTACCCAGCATCGCTAGCGTGAGGAAATAGCTGGTTTGTGCTCTAAATCCAGGGTCCTCCCTTGGAATGCCCTTGCAGCTCTGTCCTTGGGTGCCTCTCCCAAGGAGCTCTCCCTGGCTGGGATGCAGGTGCCTTCCTGTTGTGGCTGAGGGACCCGTCTGGGGTCAGACAGGCTCTGCAAAGCTCTTTGTCCTTCTCCTCCCAGGCTGCAGGAGGTGAACTCCAAGATAAACAAGCGCCTGAAGGACGCCCTGTTCACAGATCAGTGGAGTGAGCTCTTCATGGATGTCCTGAGCCCCTTCCACTTCGTGTTGGTAAGGCAGTCCCAAAGGGGCTGAACAGCCGGTGTCCCCTCTGTGCCTGCCAGCCAGGCAGGGGGGCACGGGGAGGGCGGCAGGGTAGAGATGGATGGACCTTGTGCAGGAGAAGACCTGGCTAGAGCGATGCCCCACAGCCCTCTGAGCAGTGTGTGGAAGCTGAGCTGAAAGTGAATGCGGCATTTTGGCAGCGTGCTGCTTAGCTTCTGCCACCCTGCTCGCTTCTCTGGTTGCTCTTGGCTTCCCCTGTGGTACTCTGGGGACACACCTTGTTGCCCACTGTGTTGCACCGGGGCGAGGAGAGGAACCAGCCTGTGCTTCTGGCAGCAGCCTGCAGATCCCAGGGCAGGCGCAGCTCCCCAGGCAGCTTGCTGCGGAGAGCACATAAGTGCTAGCATCGCTGGGCTCATCCCGGTCAGTGGTCGGAATCCAGGAGAGTGTGCCTGGATCTCTGAGCTAAATGTGCTGCTAATCCCCCTGTAAGATGGGTGTGCAGAAGAGTAGGTGCTGCTCTGGCCTGGAGCTGTCCCTGCCCTTGCGGGCTGTGCTGTGGCTGTCATCCTGCTACAAGCCCTGCTCCTGTTCCAGGTCAGCACAGTGCGGATGCAAGGTGTGATCCTGCTGGTGTTTGCCAAGTACTACCACCTCCCCTTCCTGCAGGACATCCAGACAGACTGCACTAGGACAGGGCTGGGCGGCTACTGGGTGAGTGTGGTCCCAGGGGGTGGAGGAGGCTGCTTTCCTGGGGGCTCATGGCATCCAATTGCGGCAGGGCAACAAAGGAGGGGTGAGCGTCCGTCTCTCCATCTTCGGGCACATGGTGTGCTTCCTGAACTGCCACCTGCCAGCGCACCTGGAGAAGGCGGAGCAGCGCAAGGAGGACTTTGCCACCATCCTGCACATGCAGCAGTTTGAGGGAAGGGCAGCCAGTGGCATCCTGGACCATGAGTGAGTACCTCGCTGCTTTGCCTACTGCTCTGTGCCGAGGCTGTAGGGCCAGCCCTGTGCCGTGGCCTCCCCCAGACAGGGGGTTGCATCTGGCACCTGAATCCGAGCGCCGCTTGGAGGTGGGGTCTGGGTGGCAGAGCTGCGGAGTTGTCCCTTGGTCCAGTGAGACACAGTGCAGTGGGTGTTAAAAGGAGCCCTTGTTCGCTCCTGAGGCACATCCAGACCTGGTGCAGTTCGGGGGTTGGGGCTGGTTCCTGCCCTGCTGCGCCGTGCGGTGCTGGTGCCTGAGCCCTGCTGCTCACTGCTCTCCTGCCCGCAGCCTCGTCTTCTGGTTTGGGGACCTCAATTTTCGCATCGAGAGCCTCGACATCCGCTTCGTCAAGTACGCCATTGACAGCAACATCCTGAGCCAGCTCTGGGAGAAGGACCAGGTGAGCGGGCCGGGTGTGCTGCCAGCTGTGTGCCTCAGCACTTAGCAGCAGTGCCCATGCAGCTGCGTGGCACGAAGGGCACAGGCTCCTCCAGCTCCCAGGGGAACGGCCGGCAGCGTACTCCCAGGGTATCTTCCATTGGAGCCGTGCACATCAGCAATTCCTTTCTGGGAGCGTTGGGTAGAGCTGGGGCCATGGAGCCTTGCTGCTCTCCTGCCCACAGCTGAACATTGCCAAAAGCACCTGGCCTGTCCTGAGCGGCTTTCAGGAGGGACCCCTCAACTTCCCCCCCACATTCAAGTTTGATGTGGGAACCAACAAGTACGACAGCAGGTAGGAGAGCAGGGTGTCAGTGCGTGCTGGGGTGCACGGGG
>NC_034422.1:10387229-10390208 GCF_002078875.1 Numida meleagris
GGGTTTCAGCGGGGCAGGGCATCCTGCTGCAGTGCCCCACAGCCCCCTGTGTGGGTCAGGGCGCAGTGCTGATGTTTGTGGTGCAGATCTCCCTGCCTAGATCCGAGGAGGGCAGCAGCCCTACAGACAGCTCGGGCAGCAGCTCGGAGGAGGAGGATGACAGCACGCTTGTCCTGCTGGCTCCCAAATCCCGCAGCCCCAGCCCGGGCAAGATGAAGCGGCACCGGAGCCGCAGCCCCAGCCTGGCCAAGTTCCAGGGTCTCATCCTGCGCCCATCGAGCCGGGACCGGGGCACCAGCCACAGCCCCTCGCCCCAGAGTCGCCGTGGCCTCACCGGGGACATCCCCGCCATCCACCTGCCCCAGCTGGAGCTGGGACGCCGCGGATCCAAAGCCAAGGAATCGGGGCAGGTGACCAACAGCCAGGAGGGCAACCCGGGCTCCTTCTACCAGACTGTGCGGGAGCCGTGCGCTGCCCGGCGTGCTGCCGTTGACAACCCCCTGGCCAGGGCTGACCCCAGGAACCTGGGCCTGCTGCCCGCGCTCCGCCTGGAAACCATCGACCAAGCCATGGGCCGACGGAGGGAGAGCTCAGACCAGGGCTACCCCTGCCGCAGGATGAGCCCCACCAGCCCTCCCTGCAGCACTTCCCCAAAGGAAGGGGGCAGCCCCCGGGAGCTGGATGGCTACAGCTGTACCATGGGGCGTTGAGGCTGTGCCCTCCTCCCTCCTCGCCGTAGCGCGCTTGCTGTGTGCTTCCCTGTGCCACGTCCCTGCTGAGCCATCCCTCTCCCTTATTTATTGCAGTGAATCAGCCCTGCGCCCCTGCTGCGTGCCTGCCCTGCAAAGGGGGGCACAGGGGAGGGGTGGTGGTGAGGGATCCCCTCGCGTGTGGCAGAGCTGTGGGACGCTCAGTCCCTAGGGCAGGCACGTGGGCCTGGGGGTGCTGGGGGCCAGGGATGGTGCTGGAAGTGAGGATGTTTGCCCCGTGCTTCCCCACCCCACCCCGGGGCACAGCACTGCTGCGGGCACCCTGCAGATGGGAGCTTGCTTCTTTCCTGCCCCTACCACTGTGCCTCGGGCTTGGACATAGTGTGAGCAACAAAATAAAGCATCCCGCCTGCCCCAGCTGCACTGTGCTCATTGCAGGGTGGGAGCTGCACGGGGAATGCAGTGCCCCAGCACCATGCACCGTGTCACGGGTGCCCTTTATTTGCCTCGTGCCACACACAGGGCCTGACCCTCCCGGGGCACGGCGCTGTGCTCCCACCTCTGGGGCTCGGGAGGGGGACCTGGCTCGCCCCAACCCCCCCCGCTGCAAGGCCCGAACCGGGGGTGGGGGTCCTGGCACCGTCCTGCCCGGGGCTCCCATACCCGCAGCATCCTCCAGGGGACGGGAGGCGGTCGCTTTCCCCCGTCCCCGCTCCTTTCCCTTTGCTTTGATGGCAGCCGCAGCTCCCAAGGGGGTGTCCGGGGGGGGGGGGGGGCGGGTAGCTGAGCCTCCTCCACCCCTCTCCTGCCCCACGCAGTCACGCCAGCAGCCACGCTCGGTGCCATCCTTTCTCTCAAGGACCCGACATTGAGCAGCTCCGCCCCGCAGCGCAGCTCCTCCCCACGCACGGCACTGCCCCGCCGCTGGGGCTCAGCGGGGCGCGGGGGGCTGCGGGGCTCCCAGCCCCCGCTCCAGGGCCACCCGCCGGCACCGCTCGTACAGGGCATCGCCGCCGCTCTCCTGCTCGTCCCGCACCTGACGCTCAGCACCGCGACGCCGCAGCGCGGTCCTCAGATGCCGTGCGGGTACCAGCACGGCCCGGGCCGCGGTGACACAGCTGCGGGAGGAACAGAACAGGGAGCGTCGCAGAGAGCCGGGAACCACCAGCCCGGCCCCGCCTCGTTCCCTCCGCACTCACCCTCGCCCGTTTTCCGCTCCGCACTCGGGCTGCGGTTCCAGCACGAAGCAGCGCGCGGCGATGCGCTCCGCCAGGAGAGGCGGCTCCGCTCCCCCGGGGCCCCTCGCCCTGCGCAGGGCCCGCACCATCCTGCGGGGACAGCGGGGCAGCGCTCGGCATTCCGCCCGCCCCTCCTCCGCCAGCCCCGCGCCGGGCGATGACGGACGGACGGACGGACGGACTGCGGGGCCGCCCCGCGGGCACGCACCTGCGGGTGCAGTTGCAGTGGAAGAGCGTCCTCGCCCCGCCGTTCCGCAGCCCGTACTTCGCCTCGCGGGGCGCGATGCGGTGCTCGCAGCGATCCAGGTGCCGGTAGGCTCTGCACAGCCTCCCCAGCCCTGAGGGGGCGGAGAGCGGCGATCGGACCGAAGCGCTCGGCCCGGGGACAAACCCCTCCGGTCCAAACCCGGCACTCACCCCTCCGTCTTCCCGCGGCGTTCCCCGGGACGTCCTCACACCGCTCCGCGGCTCCGACGGCTCCGGGCTGCACGCCGCACGCGGAGCTCCCGTCGGCCGCAGGGGCCGCGGTGCCGTAGGGGCTCTGCCGAACCATCGTGGCCACCGGCACCACCGCGTAGCGTTCGCAGCTGCGGGCGCCGCGTCAGGACCCGCCCGACGGCCGCGGCCCGCGGCCCCCGCGGCCCCGCACTCACCCGCCCCACCAGTGCCAGCGCACGCACTGCTCGGAGCGCCGCAGCACGAAGCACGGCACCTCCAGGAGATCGAAGAAGGTGACGCCGATGAGGTCGGAGATGGTGTCGTTGAGGGCCCGCAGGCAGCGGCGGAACGCGGCGTCGCAGTCGCAGTGGCTGACGGTGTGCGGGCGGTAGTTGCGGATGCCGAAGTCGAACTGCAGCGCCGCGATCTGCGCCCCGCACCGATCGTGCTCCCGGCAGCAGCGGTCGGGGCCGCGGAACAGACCTGCGGGCGGGTCGCGTTCAGTGCCCGCGCCGCCCCGAGCCGCCCCGCCCGGCTCCCCGGCCCGTACCCAGCTCGGAGGAGTTCCCGGCCGAGTCCCCGGCTCCGCACCA
>NC_034422.1:10390815-10395490 GCF_002078875.1 Numida meleagris
GCGGAGTGGGCGTGCGTGCGTGCGGCGATCCGCGCGGAGCCGGGGCTGCGGGAGACGGCGGCGAGGAGGGGGAGGAGGGGGCTCCGCTCGGGGTTTCCCCGCGTCCCATCGGGGCTCCGCGGTGGCGCACGCGGGGCAGAGTCCGCGGTGCCACGGAGGCTCCCGCGCCGCCCTCGGTGTCGCAAAGGTCCCGCGGCCGCCACACGGCTCCCACGGGGTTCACCCGAGCGGGTGGGGGGGTCCGGAGCGAGCCGCGGTGTCCCCTGACCTCCTCACGTGCGCCCCGCGTCCCGGCTGCGCTCGCAGCCCCGTGCCGGGGCACGGCCGAGCGGGAGCGCGCCGGGGACCGCCGAGTTTGGCTTTGTCTGGGAGATAACGGCACCGCGGCCGCCACCGCTCTGCCCTTCACCCCGCGGCCCCACGCGTCGCTCCCGGCGGGCGCCCGGCTCCGCTGACGTGGCCAAGGCCGTGGCCAAGGCCGGCACGGGGCCGAGCGCACCCGATGCGTCCCAACGGGCTGCCCGGGCCGGGGAGGGGTCACTGTGCTGGGGGCCGCGTGGGGACAGCTGAGCGGCCGCGTCCTGCGCTGGTGGATGCGGGGCCCGTTGCCCCGTCCTTGTTCCGCTGCCAGAGCGGAGAACCCCAAGGGCACGAGGAGAGCGCGGGTGAAAGGCACCCGGACCCACTCGGGTGGAAATTCCCATCGCCAGAAACTGAAAAAACCTCTGTGCTCCCGGGAGGCGCCCGTTTGTTGCAGCCCTTTGAATTCCTTTGGATTTTGGGACGCGCGGCGTGGGTGCCCTGAGCGCATCCCCTGCTCCTGCTGGGAAGGAGCGAGGCTGCGCCCTCGCCGCTCCCGGGGGTGACACAGCAGCTCACCGGGAAACAAAACCCCGGGTTTGCTTCGCGCTGGGCGTGTTGCGTCCGACTGTTGCACAACCGTGCCCGCTGTCTGCGAACACCGACGTGGGTTTGGTTTGCTCGCAGCGGGCACCGCGCCGTGAATCATTAACCCGCGGGTACAACAACGCGCTGCAACACGCGCTGCTGCCTTTCCCGGCTCAGCTCCGCGCCGGCGGGTCCGGGCCATGTGCGTCCGAGCCTCTCCCCGCAGCCGCCCCGCAGCCCGCAGGGAGCGCTGCCGGGCCGGGCCGAGCCGATCCGAGCCGTGCCGGGCGGAGCGCGGCGGTCATGGGGCCGGGCTGGCGGCGGGCGGTGAGCAGCTACTCCAGCCCGCAGGTGGTCGTGGTGCGGGACGGGCGCCTCGGCATCGCGTACCGGGCACTGCAGCTCCTGGTGCTGCTCTACTTCATCGGGTGAGTGCAGAGCGGGATGGGATGGGGTACGAATCGATGCGACCTGACCCGGTGCGGGCAGCCCCGGTACCGCTGTCTGTCTCTGTCTCTGTCCCGTCCTTCCCCGCAGGTATGTGCTCATCGTGCAGAAGGGCTACCAGGAGAGAGAAACGGGCCCGGAGAGCTCCGTCATCACCAAGGTCAAGGGCGTGACGCAGTCGCCCAGCAAGGTCTGGGATGTCGGGGAGTACGTGGCCCCCCCCGAGGTGAGCTCTGCCTCTCCTGCCCCAGCGATGCTCCGCTCCTCCCGGCTGCGCTGTGACCGCTGTCCTCCCCCTGGGCTGCTCCGTAGGGTGCGAGCAGCTTCAGCATCCTCACGCGGGTGGAGGTGAGCGCTGCCCAGGTCGTGGGGACGTGCCACGAGGTGAGCACGGGGACACAGGGCAGGGGGATGTGTGAGGACTGAGCAGTGTTTGGCAAGTGCGGGGGGAAGGGGAGGGGGGCACCGGTGTGCACAGCTGAACCCCATGGCAGGAGGTGAATGGGGTGCGGGTGTGTGCCCACCCAACCATCTCCATCTCCATCCCTCTCCTTCTCCATCCCTATCCCATCCTATCTCATCTCACCCCCATCCCCATCCTCATCCCATCCTATCCCATCCCCATCCATCTCCTTCTCCATCCCCATCCCCTGCTCCGTGCAGGGTCCCAGCGCTGCATGCCGCTCAGAGCAGGACTGTGTCCCCGGGGCCATGGATGCATCCCACCTCGGTGAGTCCAGGGGGCACGGCCTATTCCCCCTCCGCAGGCAGGACCCGGTGCTCAGTGCCCGTCCCCTACCCCGCAGGTGTGAGGACGGGGCGCTGCGTGCCCGGGGGCAGCGGGAGGAGCTGTGAGGTGCTGGCCTGGTGCCCGCTCCATGGAGGCAGCAGCAGGTAGGGGCAGCGTGATGACCTGGCTCGCTCCCAGCCCCCACCTGGGGATGCCTGGTGCGGGGCAGCGGTGCCCCCGCTGTGAGCCTGGCTGAGAGCTGCAGTGCTCCGCGCTCACTCCTCTGCTCCCAGCGAGTCCCTGGCGGAGATGGCAGCGCAGCTCACCATCCTCATCAAGAACCACATCCGCTTCCCCCGCTTCGGCTTCTCCAGGTGAGCACTGTGGGTGCCCGGGGTGAGTGTTGTGATCCAGGCAGTGGCCCTGGTGGCAGCAGCAGCAGCAGAGATGCTGTGTGGCACAGCACATCCCCGCTCCCTGCAGGGCCCTCTGCAGCTGCTCCAGCACCAGTCCAGCCCCATCCCCTGATGCTCATCTCCCTGCCTTGCTCTCCGCAGGGCCAACATTCAGGCGGCCGAGAGCCACTACCTGAAGAACTGCACCTTCAACGCCACCTCCGCGCCGTACTGCCCCATCTTCAGGCTGGGCTTCCTGGCTGAGCAGGCGGGTGAAAACTTCACGGCTCTGGCTGAGAAGGTGCGGTGCCATGGGCGGCCTCACCCCAGCATCCCCCAGCACTGTGGGTCCCTCCCCTGGGGCTCTTCTGGGGAGCTCCATGCCACGGGGATGGCAGGCCCTGGGGATGCCGTGCCTGCTGTGTGCCGATGCTGCACAAGCTCTGCTGCCCTGCTGCAGGGTGGGGTGATCGGTGTCATCATCAGCTGGGACTGCAACCTGGACCTGCCCGACACCGAGTGCAACCCACGCTACTCCTTCCGCCGCCTCGACCCCAAAGGGGCATTGGCATCCCCAGGCTACAACTACAGGTGACAGCCCCAACCCCTCAGTTTCCCCACGTCCTTCCTCCAGCCCTCACCCCCATGCCCACACCTCCAGGTTTGCCAAGTACTACAGCTGGAACGGGACCTGCACGCGGGTGCTGACCAAGGCCTATGGGATCCGCGTGGATGTGATGGTGCAAGGCCAGGCGGGGAAGTTCAGCCTGATCCCCACGGTCATCACGTTGGCCACCGCGCTCACCTCGGTGGGACTGGTGAGTGGCCCGGGGAGGGGGGGGGGCTCAGCCCAGTGCTCTGCGCTGCCCTCACCGTGCCCCCCTGTCTTGCAGGGCTCCTTCCTCTGTGACTGGGTGCTGCTGTGCTGCATGGACAAGGAGCGGCGGTACAGCAGCAGGAAATTCGAGCAGGTACCACTGGGCTGAGGATGCTCCTCTGCAGCCCCAGACCATCCCCTCCCCCCACCCCAAAGGTGACATTTCCCACGCAGAGCTGTGCCCATGGCCGGGCAGGCTGTGCCCTACAGCCACCCACCACTGCTGCCAATAAACCACTGCTGCTAAGCATCGTGCCAGCGTCAATGGAGGGATGCAGAAACCACCGCTTGCTGTGCCTGGGGGGGCGAGCCAGGGGGGCTGGGGGGTGCCTGGAGCTGCCACCGAGGCATAAACACACAAACCCTGCCCAGAAGCTGCCTGCAAAACCACAGCGCTGCTGGCCCTGGCCCAGTGGCACCGTGCTGCCGGCGCCTGGCGGTAACCAAGTGGGGCATTATTTCTGAGCATAATCCGTTGTTTTGCTGCTCTCACGTTACAGTGCTGCCTCCCCAGCGGCTCAGGGGAGAGGCAGGGTGAGGGGAGGGCTGCAGCACGCAGAGCCTCGGGGGCAGTGGGGAACACCCCAGACCTGGGCAGGGTGCACTGCTGGGATGGAGGACCCCACGCTGCTGCCCCGGGGCTGTGCTGCAGGACAGCAGTGCCTGCAGCGTGCTGCGCTCAGGCTGAGCCCCAGGGAGGCACTGCCCAGCCCTGGCTGCAGCCCCCCCGGGACTCAGTTACCAGCAGGATGGGCTGAGCCAGACGCTAACTCGATTGCACAAAGCAGCAATCGCATTAGGGGCTGGCTCTGCTGCCCCTCCAGCCTGCTGCTCATTTGGAAGTGAGGGGCACAGCCTCTCTGCTTGGAGCCTGGGAACAAACAGAGGCAGCTCCCTGCTCCTTCCTGCACAGCTGGCCCCCTTGCAAGAACCAGGCGTGCTTTAAACAAAGCATTTATTTACACAGATTCTACATTAAAAACACACCGGGCCAGCACACTGGATCACGCCTCCAGCACGAACGCCTGCCCCGGGCACACGGTGCCTATGGAGCACAGCTCCCACACGCCGTGGCCCCGTGCTGGGCTGGCTGCAGGAAGCACAGCCCCTCACCTTTTGGTGCAGCACCCAGCGGTCCCTCACCAACCCCAGATGAATGATACAAGCGCTGTCTCACTGCTGGAGCTGGGGGCTGGTGCGCAGCAGCCACTCGATGGTTTCCAGCAGATGGGCCATGCCGTAGTGCCGGGCGATGTTCTGGAAGACGGTGATGTGCTCCATGAAGGTCTGCGGGAGGAGGGAGGAGGGAAGCTCACACGGCAGACAGCGGGTAGACAG
>NC_034422.1:10395555-10458757 GCF_002078875.1 Numida meleagris
GGGGGGGACAGCTGGGTGGCCCCGGCAGGATGGTCACCACCCAGGGAGCCACCAGCATGGGGGTGGGCCTGGCAGCACGCTGCAGGCGTACCTGGGAGGAGATGGTGAGGGCAAAGTCTCCAGCACAGCTGCAGTACACAGGCATGTGCGTGTCCTTCACGCCGTGGCACTTCTTGCACACCTAAGAGGCAAAGGAGTTTTTGGTGGGGCAGGATGAGACCCTCAGCTGGGCACGCAAGTGGCACAAGGGCAGGAAAGCGCTGCCACGGGCTGATGAGACGCATGGGATCAATGCTTCCCTGCTGTTTGCAAGGCTGATCTGCCCCCCCCCCCCCCCCCCCCCGGGGCAGCCCGGTGCTCACCAGGTCCTGCAGCATGAAGGCCATCAGCTTCTTCTGCAGGGCTTCCACCAAGGCCATTTCTATGGAGTCGGAGTCGTACTGCGCCTGGCAGTTGGAGCACGCCCAGCTGGGCAGCACCGATCCGTCCTGGAAGCAAAGGGGAGGGCAGTGAGCACAGAACAGACTTTTCCTAAGAGGAAACAGCCAAACAAAGCTGCCCGGGAAGTCCCCAGCGCCAGGGAGATGCAATCAGGGTGAACTCTGCTCCTGGAGAGGACAGAGCACTCAGCACTGCGACTCGGCACAGAGAGCTGGAAAAGGGGTGCGCAGAAATGGGCTCCAGGGGAGGCTGAGCTGCAGCACAGGGCCAAGCAAAGGGCGTGAAAGGAAGAGGGGACTGACAGGTATAGAGCAAAGCCATGCTAAAGCCTCCGCGTCCACGGCCGTACCTGGGAGAGGGCAGGGTCCTTGCACAGGTCCAGGTCCCTGCAGAAGTTGCAGTTTCTGCAGATGACTTCAGGGAGCACGTAGGAGCGGCAAGGGTCCCGAAACTGGGCTTCGTCTGAGAACTCGCCCACCTCGATGAGGCGCAGCAGGTCCCTGCGCAGCTTGTTCACCTGGTTGGTGATGTTGGCATCCAGGGACAGCACCTGCAAGAGAGAACCCGGTGAGCCCACCAGCAAAGAGAGCCCTCCTGAGCACAACTCACACCTCCCATGGATGCGAGAGGGCCAAGCAAACGGGCTGCAGGCCTGCAGCGCGCTCCTGAAGGGAAACGGTGGCGGATCAGAGCCACAGCCAAGGGCTAGAGAATTGGAGCCCTGACCACAAACCTCCAGAGGAGCGGCCCAGCCCGCCCCGCTGACCTGGCAAACGTATTTGATGAACTCCAGAGCCGGGTTGTTGAGTGGCAAATAGGAGCCGGGCAGCACCGGGAACAAGTCCGACGGCTCCGTGGCGTGTCGGGACCCAGACATCTTCTTCTGGATCTTCTGCGTGATGGTGAAGAAGCTCTGAGTGAGCTCGTTGGCCACGTAATCCTGTGAGAACGTGATCATGCCTAGAGAGACGAAGCAGAGAGCTGTAGGTGCACGCAGCACCGCTGTGGCCAGGTGGGCGGCTCTCCGGGCTGCAGCAGTTCCATCCCCAGAAGCCCACGCTGGGCACCCACCGGGCATGGCTCCCGTCTCGCCCTGTGCCTCCTGGGACACCTGGCTGGTTCCTCTCCTCTTGACGGGAGTGCTGCCGGGGGCGTTGCGCCGCAGCTCCTCCTTCATGCTGTGGTACACGGCCACGATGTAGGCTGCAGAGAAACCCAACGGGGACAGCCCGTGTTGGGGCAGTGGCAGCAGCAGCCGCCTCGTTGCAGGGCTCTCGGGATCGACCGCCGGGCCCTACTCACCCGACACGATCATCAGGAAGTAGTTCTGGCAGGAGGCAGCCTGAGGCAGGAACTGCACGATGTTCCAGCTGTTCTCCAGCAGCTCCTCCACGTTGGGCTCCCCTTCCTCCTCCTCCTCCTCTTCTTCTTCCCCTGCCTCCTCCTCTTCCTCACTGTCTCCCTCCTCCAGCCCTTTCCTCTTGCTGGTATCCTTCTGGAACAGCACACAACGACACAGTGATGTTACAGAGCTCCTTGGAGCCAGGCGATGCCTGCCCAGTCAGCTCTGCCCCAGCCCCAGCTCAGCTCCTGGAGGACCGAGTGCTTCCTCTCCCTTACCTCCCCGCAGTGGATGCGAGAATGCACTTTTCCCTTGATACCCCCGTAATTGGCTGGATCCATCCAGAGCAGGAACTCCCAGCAGCGGGAGAAGGAAATAGTCAGAGAGTGGAAGATCTCCTTTGAGTGGATGCTGGAGGGAAGAGACTGCAGTCACCCACGACATCAGCGTCTGCCCTAATTAGCAGCCTTCTCCTTGCGACGGGGAGGTGTTGGCAAGGAGAGGGCAAGCACCCACGTTCTCCTAAAGGTCTGAATCCTGCAAGAGCTCTGGGAAGCCAGGTGCCGCCCACCTGTTGATGATGTACTCCATGTAGCTGATGGCATCCTCGATACGCCGCTTCTTGGTGCACAGGATGATCCGGTTGAAGTTGGCGTACACCACGGAAGAGCCGAGGCGCCTGAACTCAGCCACCAACCTGCAGGCAGGGCACGGGAGCTGCATTCAGCGTGCAGGAAGAACTGCCACCATCCAGCTCCCTGTTAGCAGTGGCTCTGACTCACTGCCCTCCTGCAGCCCTCCATCCCTCCGGAGGACGCAACAGAAAGAAGTGGCTGGGGGTGCCAACAGTGTCCCGGTCACAAATGCCATGCTGTGCTCAGCACAGGGCTGGCAAACTCCCGTTCTCACTTACTGCAGGAAGAGCTTCTTCATCATGTTGTGCAAGGTGCGGTGCAGCGCCGGGTCGTAGAGCAGCGAGGAAGGAGAGCGAAGCCAGCGGTAGAAGTGAATGACCTGGTTGTCCGCGTAGATGTTGTGGTACTGCGTGATCTCCTTCACCCAGCTCACCACCATGCTCTTCAGAATCCTGCCAGGGAGCACAGAGGAACATCACCCCACCGGCCACAAGCAACCCCTTCCTCCTTCCAGAAAGGGACAGGCTTTCAGAGATAAGCTGCAGTCCTCCAGCCCTACCTGAATGTGTTGGAGCAGAGGGCAGTTTCATCATAGCTGGCTGGGATGTTGGCAGCTTGGTTCCCCGTCACCATGTCTTCCAGGGATGCCTGCTGAATGACGTCAAAGCTGATGCTCATGCTGGAACCTCCCTCCATATCATTTACCTGATGGGACTGCAGCACTGTGTTCACAGCCAGGCTCTGGATGTCCAGCTCCAGACACACTACAAAGAAGCACAACCTCTCAGCAGGCAGGCAGGGCAAAGGACCATCCCCATCCCAGGCTTCCTGCTGCTGCTATCCGTGTCCAAAAATCAGGAGCAAATCTATACTTGGACGCCTCTGCACATTTTCCCATTGCACACAGGACCTCTGCCCTCCTCACCCGTGGAGTAGCAGCCGGGGTTGTTTATCTCCACCGAGGCTCTCTCATCGAACTCCATGACGAGGCGGTTGTCATCAGCCTCCTTCCCCCCCAGGTCTGGGCGGGCCGTGGGCGAGAGCCACAGCAAATGGTTGTGACGCCGGAGGTGGCGTGAGAAGAAGAGGTCAGAGCCAAAGGTGGAGATGTCATCGGGGAGATTCCCGATGGGAATGTGGTAATACCTGGAGGAAAGGGAGAGGTACAGTCATCAGGAGTGAGCACAGCCATGCCTGTCCCAGCAAGGAACGCAGCACCTGCCCTTGGCTTGGCTGCAGTCTCTTCCCCACCCAGCAATGAGCATGGCACTCCCAGGGCAACGTGGCCAACCCAAGGGCAACGTGGCCAACCCAAGGGCAACGTGGCCAACCCAAGGGCACCTGCTCATCTCAAAGGCTTGTGACAGGCACGTGTCCAGGTTGAGGTAATGGCGGATCATGCGTCGGGCTGCGTGGCGCTGCCAGTCCAGGACTGAGTAGCTGATGTCATCTGTCACCCGGATGGGGACCAGGGGGAACTCCTCGAGGATGGGAATGCTGCTCGCCAGCCGCTTCAGCTCCCAGTTGGACTGCACAGCGATCAACGTGGGACCCCGGCGCTCGTCCTGTGAGCAGAAGACATGTCCTGCCCCACTCCAGCCAGCACCAATGCTCCGCTGGAGGCCATCAGGGCCATGCTCCTTGTCCCACGGTGGGGACTGCACCTTCAGCACTACAGACAGCACCTATTGGAGCACCCAGCTCCGCAACAAAACCACCCCAAGCGTGGCAGAACCCGACAGCAACACCCACGTCTATGCAGCGGCGCTTTCCACAGCGCCTTCCCCCTCCAACACAGCCGCAAGGCTCCTCCAGCTCTCACCTTGTAACCCAGCAGCAGGCGTTGGATGGCTCTGCAGATGGCCTTGGGGTCGGTCTCGGCACGCACTTCGAAGGTGTGCTTGTCTGGAGGCAGCAGCTCCTCGCCCACCCTTTCCAGCAGCGCGCCGCGCTCCGCCGAGAACATGGTGGTGAGGTTCGGCATCTGGTTGCTGCGCACCTGCAACCGGGGTGGGACACGGTGAGGGTGGGGGCTGCATGCTGGAAGCCCAGGACAGGCCCGACCCCGCCATCCCTGCTGCCTGCATGGAGAAAGCCCCCACGCTCCTACCGTGTCCAGCACGAAGACGGCGGCCTTGCGCTGCGCGGGGATGAACAGGCCGAAGAGGGCCTTGCTGCCCTGGGAGCTGTGGTAGAGGTAGATGTGGCGGATGCTCCCTGTGGACAAAGAACACACACGTGGTAGCAGCGGTGTGCACCAGGTGCCAGGCACACCATCAGCACCGCTGCCTCACCTGGCTCCAGGTAGGGGAACTGGGCCAGCGAGCGCATCTCCAGGTGCTCGATGTCGAAGGTGTCGGCCTCGCGGCCCGTCAGGTGCCGGGCGAGCTGCCTGCTGACCATGCAGACACAGCCCAGCTGGATCAGAGCCCGCAGCAGCAGCGGTACCTGCACCAAGAGATGTGGTGGGGTGGCAGCCCTCAGCCCAGCTCCCCTCAGTGCTCAGGCCTAAAGCAACCCAGCTTAAAAACACCGGTATCTGCGCTGCCTCAGGCCCAGCTTTGGTACCGCGACCATTGCAGACCACGTTCTTAATTCATGTTTGTCCCTACCAAGCCCCCAGATGACCCACCAGCCCTTCATCATCTCACTGCCTTTTGTGCTTATCCCAGTACAGCATCTTTTCGATGTCTCCATGCACCTCGTTTTTATTTCAATTGTTAATTCTCTCTTAGCTAGCTTCTTGGTTTTATCTAGTTCCACCGATGAAACACCGCGATAGTGGAGAGGACTGAGGTTTGCTGCTGGAAGATTTTGTAGTTAATAACACACCTGAGCAGACCACGCTCTTCCTGCTTAGGCAAAGACTTTCAATCCATAGTAATTCTATATTGCATTTTAGTAGCAAATTCGCTTGCCTTTATATTTTCTTCAACATATAGCACCGCTCTTAAAATGGGGCAACCTACTCTGCCACTTCTATATCGGTCAGATCCCAAGACTACGATGGCTTTTCAATTATATTCCCTTCACTGGGTTTTCACGTGCTGAATAAATTCCCTCAATTAGAAGCAGGCATCCCAGTTTCTCCTCTTCGTTTTCAGGCTGCCATCACTAACAGCACTAGTACATTTCATGTTGGTTTGACGCTTTGTACGTGTACAGCTGAACCTCATTTGGGTTGTTCTTCGCTCTTCCCAAAATTTCAAGTCGTGTCTTGTTCTTCTTTCTGGCACACCGTGATTTTATGAAGTCATTTTAGACGATTACAGAACTACATGGGGGCTTGTCCCCATCTTTATACTCCGAACTGTCTTTTTATTCTTCTTTTCTAGTTTAAGTATTAAGTCTTGTTCTGCTTTGGTTTAGAGGAGGATCTTTCTGCTTAAAGGTTCTCCAAGTTTTCTAATTCCAAATAAACCCAAGCCCCTTTCCTTGACATACCTTAAACCACATACTGCTATTCTGCACCTCTGCCCATGCACAAGTGGTTACATTCCAGAGTACTCTATTGTGGTGGCTCTTTGACTTTTCATCTCTTACCACGTCATTGCATTTTTAACTTCCAGTTGTCCTCTGCCATTGGTACTCATGGTAAGGGCAGTGAGCTACCACACAGCACTCCTTAAAAAATAAGGGGGGAACGTGAGCACCGGAGAGGTTACCTGAGTCTCATACACTCCCTCGATGTCTGGAGCAGAGAGGTCAGCGTTGATCTCGTTGATATGCTCTTGGTACATGTCCTCAGGGACTGAGTACTCGTACAGGTTGTACACCAGGTTCGATCGGGGCAGGATCCTGTTCACCTGCCAAGGGAAGGGGCACTCATAGCACGAGCTGGGCAGCACTGCTCCCCCTCCTAGAAACACTGGGGCTGGCGCAGGTCCCCACCTTCCTGTAGACTGCTCCCTCCTCCGGCTTCGCGACGCGCTGGTTGACGTAGAACACCCTGGGGATGCTCAGCTTGATGCAGTGCAGGTCGCTCCCGATCACCGCCCACAGCCTGAACAGGCCGGGCTGGCTGGTCTCCGCAATCTGCGGGACCCAGGGTTCGAGGCGGCATGAGTGGGGAGATCCAACACGCTATTAGCTCTTACAAACACTTGGGGGATCCAACATGGCCAATGAGCGGTCATGTGGGCTGAGGTTGGCGGCGGTACCTGCACGATCTGCCAGGGCAGGTCCAGGATGCTGCGGGCGGTGCGGCGCAGGTAGCTGCCCAGCCCCCTGGAGAGGGCATCGCGGACCACCCCACCGCCCGCCGCCGTCCCACCGTCCTCCAGGCGCCGCCTCTTCTGCCGCTCGCGCCGCTGCCGGGCCTGCAGCTCCCATTTCTTCTGGTGGAAGCGCAGCCAGGCCACGAGCTCCTCCTGCGTGGATCGAAGGCGTGTGAAGGGCAGGCCTCTGAACCAGCCCATGTTTCCCATCCACGTGACCCCAAGCGCCGCACCAGCAGGCCCTCCTGTCCCAGCCCGTGTCCCCGCTTGCCCCCACTGGGCCTCTCCCAGTTGCATTTCTCTTTGTAGCCCCAACCCATGGAAGCAGAGTGGGCTCAGAGCTTGGCATGCAGCCCTAACGCTGTCCCCCCAGCCTCCTCTGCCCACCTTGGTGGTACCCATGGAGGGAGGAGGGCCCAGGATCTCCCGCCAGGACTGGGACAGCTCCAGGCTCTGGGACATCTGCTGGCTTTCCTCTGCCGTAGAGACTCGCTTTCGTTTGTTCGCAATGGGAACGGATGGCTGAAGGCTCTTGGCAGCCCCAAAATCCTCTATGTCACCAATCTGCGAGCTGGGTGTGCCCTCCTGGGGCTGGTTGGCGAGGACCTGGGGGAGAAAGGGCAGCAGGAAGGCGTGCTGCAGGACGAGCCCCTGCTCAGCACAGCCAGCACCCTTCCCTCGCCCTCCTTACCTGCCTCTTGCCTTCAGAAGTGAAGAGCTCGTTGATCTTTTTCTGTTTGTACACATCATTCTTCTCCAGGAGTTTCTTGTGCAGCCAGTCTGGGTGCCGGACCCGTGGCACCGGGTTCTTTACCTGAGGAACAGTCCCAAATCATAGTCCCTGTCAAATGCTCTCCTACCAGCACAGAGTTGCTTCCCACTCCCATACCTGCTGCAGAGCTGCAGGAATAGTGATGATTTTCTGGATGGTGCTTCCCAGTCTCTCAATGTAGTAGTCCCAGTCCAGGATCTGCAAACAGTGCAGAGCAGTGGGGAGTGAAGGAAGCAGAATGGAAGGGTGCAAGTTTAGGTTTTGCCAGTAGATCTGGGATCAATCATTTCATAGAATGGCTTGCATTGGAAAGGTCCTTACAGCCCACACAACCCCAGCTCCTGCCATGGGGTTGCCCAGGGCCCCATCGAGCCTGGCCTTGGGCACCTCCAGGCATGGGTGCCCTTGATCCCATAATCATGTCATTGAAAGAGATGTTGAAGAGCACGAGTCTCAAGATGGTCCCCTGAGGGACACCACTCCTCAGCAGTATACACCTGGACGCAGAGCTGCTGACCACAGCCCTCTGGCTGCGACCACCCGATCAATTCCTTATCCTCTGAATACCCAATCCTTCAAACCCATATTTTCCTGGGGACCCCTCACAGCAACCTGTGAGCGCCAGTGGCACAAGCTATCCCAGCAGAGCCACAAGCCATGCTCAACTCACCGCCCGAATGTTGAAGTCCTGCAGCGAGGGGCTCTTCAGCCATTTCCGGAGGTAATGCTTCCGTACGCTGGGCTCTGCTTGGAAGATGGCAAGGGGGATGGCCCTGGAGAATGCAAGGAAGCACATATTGCCCACCGGGAGCAAGGTCCTGGCTGCAGAACACCCCCTCTCCCACACTGCAGAGACCCTCAGGGCTTTTCCCCTTCTCACTATGCGGCAGCTGTAGAGCATTGCTTCTTGCTAGCCTCGGCCACACAACACCCATTCACTCCTTGCTGCCACCCTGCCCTGCCCACACGCTGTCACAAGGCTCGGCCCCTCCACCCATGTGTACCTCTCAGTGACAGGAGAGCCCTCGGGTTTCTTAGAGATGATGAAGCGGCAGCTCAGCCCCGCGTCCTTCACCATCTGGTCCCCCAGGAACTCCGCCAGGCGCTTGGCAGTGCTGATGGAGGTGGATTTCTGCTCCCCGTAGTCCTCCAGCTTGCGAGACATGGAGCGGTTCTCCGAGATGAGCTCAAACAGCTCCGAATCGGGCATGTTGGCAGCCTGAAGAGGGGGGGAGGGGGGAGAAAAAAAATCTAGCAAGAACCTAATGGTCAAACATCACAGTGTCCAACCAGCTTTTATACCTTCTTTTACACCACCTTAGGGGAGCAAGGGATGGCCAACCTGCAAAGCAGCACGTACCTTGCTGTAGAGCACATCCAGCCAGTAGTCAGCCACCTTGGCCACAGAAGCATAGACCTCCTCCAGGGTGGTGCCTTTCAGGAAGGCCTCGAATACAGAAGACTGGAATATCTTCACCAGCTGCAGCTCGCCCCGGCGCTTCACCTCAAAGCCCTTCAGCTCAGCCAGGGACCCGTCCTCGTTGAATACTGCATACCTGGAGCACACAGATCGTATCAGCTTGGTCTGTGAAAGCACAACAGTTTGTGCCCCAGCCCATCAATACCAACTGGGAGAATGTTCTGAACTGCACACCAGTAAAGCCCAGGAGGTGAGGCAGGGCAAGACGGTGGAGATGCAGAGGGAGGTATCAGGAAGAGCTTTAGAGAAAAGGAGGAAGGTTTGTAAGCCTAGCAAAATGATTCAGGGGAAACTGGATGTAGCTACTGATGTGGTTATAAGAACATGCTACCCTCTTCCATTTTTTGCTTTCCCCTACCCATTATTTGTATGTACATCTCAAGATAAACCTTACAGGAAGCTCAGTTAAAGGAAGAGAGATACTCAACTCGACATTACTTTGACAGCCCACCTCATTCATATGGGTGCAGCCTTCTCTTCCTCCACTGGTGATGGTGCCTACCAGTAACCTCTAGGCTACTTCCATTTGAGCATGACCAAGGAATAAACGCCTTTCCCAACACCCTAAAACCACAGGATGGATGTGCAGCATCCATTCAGTGCTTGGCATCAGCATCATTCCCATGGCATGGACATAGGTGTGGAAAGGCACTGACAGGGGATGACGGATGCTAGAACTTGTCTGATGGGCAGAGAGCACAGACAGGCCGAGCATTTTAAAGATAGAGGGTTCTGGAGAATGGGAATGGCTTATTCTGAGTTCAGACCCAAGTCCACAGGCACCTCTGTAGCTAGAGATTGCTGGTGTCCCTACTTAGGCTGCTGTGGAAAAATCAGTAATGTTTGATGACAACTGCTTTCCTATAATGTAATAATACATAATAGCAAGACCCATTTCTTTGCTCCAGAAAGAGAAAATAAAGGGGAAACCTTGTGGAAATAAATTACTGGAACTCCTGAGAGACAGAAAGACGCAAACTGGTGAGTTTAGAAGAGATTAGGTAGAGTATAAGCAATATGAAAAGTCCTCAGAAGGAAAGCCAAAAGCTACATGGGGATATAACAGCATTTCAAGCTTTGAGTCCCACCTTTTCTTCAGCTTCTTTCCCTCCTCCTTGGAAGCTGGGAGGATCATGGCCAGGTATGGCCCATCCACTTCAAAGAAGATGCTGTTCTCTGAGCGTGTGACGTAGGTGAGAGAGGCTGGGTCCTGCAGCTCCTGGTACTGATCGTTTGTGAAGCCTTCCTGCAGGCACAGCCCCAAAAGAACAGCCCTGACACAACAGCTGGGCTGGTTCTACCAGGAGATACCATACTTTCTCTCCTTCTCAATCCTCCATTCGTCTCCCCAGACCGCAGAGCTGGCCGGGATGGGTGCAAGACTCACCTTCACCAGGATGTTCAGCATAGCACCCGGGTAGGAGATTGTCACCTTCGGCTTCTTGGCATTGGTTGACTTGATGACAAAGTTTTCTGGGAAGCTGTTGGGGAGGACGCACCAAATCCCATCTGTATCCAGTTCCAGAGGTCTCCTAAGGAAAGAAGGAAGATCACTCAGGAAAGCGGGTGATACACTGAATAACCGCTCTGCTGCTGCCTGCATGGGAGACACAGCCTGTTGCTCCACTGTCCTGTCCCTTCTGCAAAGTGAGCCCTTGTAAGGCAGCAGACAAACCACCGAGGCCAGCAATTTGAATTTTCAACACGAAACACTGAGCTTTCAGCATCTAATGGGCTCCCACCAGTTCTCTGCTCCACAGACTCAAACCCCACTCTCATTGTGTGCAGTGAAGACCTTTCTTTCCCAGCTCAGCACATACTCACCCAATCTGCTCTATCAGTTCCCTGGCCTGCGTGATGATATTGGCTCCGGTGAAGCAGACGATCCCGGCCATTTCCATGGAGTACCAGCGAGCTCTGGGAACAGAGGTGAAGGGGATGCAGCATGACCCCAAAGCCAGCTATGGGAATGGGCAGGAAGGCATCCAGAGGGAGAAGAGCAAGAAACAAAGCAGCACTGTGCCTTGCTAGATTGCTCCTTCTTAATGGCTGACCAGAGAAACTGAGAAAACACTAATAGAGAAGATTGCTGCCCCTTGCTGCTCAACACTATGGGTCTTAAAGATCAGAAGTCACTAACAGAAACAAGAGGAAAGTGTTCCAGGGATCACTTCACCCAGGTGAAGCAAGTGGCAGCCCCCCCAGAACAACCCTGTGTCCTCTCTGGAGGACTCAGCAACAACGCCAGCTCAGACTCACCCTTTCCGCATGACATAGCCATAGAAAGAATTGAGAATGCACTTGTGTGCCAACTGCAGGGAGTCGTAGAGGATCTCCATGTTCTTGCAGCGTTTCACTTCAGAGGCATCTCCTGTCTCCATGGCTGCAGACAGCTTCTTCTTCCACACCTGGCAGCGACAGGCAGAGTCAGGGAGGTGGTGGGTGCCCTGTCCTCCGAGACACCCAAGGTCAGATTGGGCTGGGCCCTGAGCACCTGGTCAGCTGTAGGTGCCCCTGCTCATTGCAGGAGAGTTGGACCAGATGGCCTTCAAAGCTCCCCTCCAACTCAAACCATTCTATGATTTCCCTACTGGGTACAAAGGCCGAACAAAGCCATCCTTCAGGGCTCAAGCTTTCAGCAGTTGGTGAGACCTCCCCATCCTCAGGAGGACAGCGAAAGCAGGACTCAGCCCAATACCTTGTGCAGCCCCTTGAACTCATAGCGGCGGTCCCTGAAAGCTCGCACTGTGTCCACGTAGAAGGAGTTCTCTCGTTGGCAGATGGTGGTGACCCGCTCCTCCACCTTGGTGACATGGATCTTCTTGTAGGCTTTGCGGCAGTAATCTGGTCAAGGGATTAACACAGGGAGATTCTCAGCGGTCGGTGCCCGCTATGGACAGGGAAGGTGGACACACAGAGGGGGTGGACAGAGCTGCACGAGGTTCTGGCTGAACAACATCACTCTAGGAGCCCCAGCTCATGACGATGACTCTCACCTGCCAGCCGCTTCTTCTCATACTTGGCTTGTTCTTCTCGGGAGAGCTCGTGGAAGGCACGGGGTGCTCCATCAGGGAAGAGCGGAGGGAACTTCTCCGACTCCAACTGCTGCTGGATGCGGTGGTATTCACTGCGGCTCGCGGGCACTGCAAGGAGGGCAACGGGGAGTTTTCCAGAGGAGAAGCAGGAATCAGTCTCAGCATCGTCCAGCGGGGCAGCAAGGTCCCTATTGTATCTGGCATCACCAAGTGGGTCAGCAAGCACTGTACTCACTGAATTCTCCTCTCCATTGCCAAGTCATCCGGCGCTGGCAGTTGGCCCCTGGCTTGTTGAAGTCACAGGCAGCACATGTGGCCTCATCCACCATTGCTGAGGGCTAAGGAAGAGACACACAGATGTCAGAGGACACTCAGTTTCAGCCCCACCCTTATTTGATGCCCCTGCCCTGAGCAGAAAGTTCACCCCTGCTGTTCAAAGGGATCAAATCAGAGAGATGACAGAGATCATCTGAAAGACAAAACAGAGATTGTCCTGATGTCACCCACCTGCAACCTGTTGGTCAGAATGATGTTGGGGTACATGGCCCCCACATCTAAATGGTAGATAAGGGGACACTCAATTCGGTTAGGAACGTCCTTCAGGGAATTCAGTTTCACTTTGATTTCATCACAGACCTGTGGAGAGATAACGCAGAAACGAAACTGAGATAGGAAGGACTTAACGTGCCAAATACATGTTGAATTTGGTCCTTTGCTTCTGCAGGGGCACTGAGGACTGAAAGGACCAGAGGAGGAGCATTAGGGAGAGCAGCAGTGGGACCCCTCTGCCAATGAAAGCTTTGTTCTGGACCTCCAGGGCAGGGGATGACGTTACCTCCTGGAAGTTGGTGACTTGATCCAATGGCAAATGCTCCTCCTCCTCAATAGCGTGCTGGAGCGTCTTCTCCACGTGCTGTATCAAGTAGTCAAAGGCAGCAGGGTTCTGCAGGGGGATGGGCACAGTGCTGAGTCTGCTTCCAGCCCAGGCACTGCTGAGTGCTGGCCCCACTTTGGAGACCAAAGCATAGAACAGCGCAACAAGGTGGAGGAGAAGGCCCAGGCCATGGACACCAGAGCAAAAAACACAGCGCAGGGAAAAAACAAAGGCTGCTCCTCTGCCTCTGGAGCGATTCTACGAATGGCTAGTCTGTGGCCAGAGCTCCCCATCCCTCCCCAGCTGAGCCCCAAGCAGCTTCAGGTATCCATAGGGTCTCCTAGAGCACAAAAGGTATTGCCCAACCCCAGCAAAAGCAGGTGGGGAACGTTAACACCAATGGAGGATCGCCCCAGAGCACCATGCTCTGCACACACAGGATGGTTGCAGGGCCCTTTACCATTTTGAAGCGGCAGGGGATGTCACTACGGAACACCCCTGACTCCAGCGCTTCCACGTGGCCTCCAACGTATGTCTCTGAGTCCAGCACGTGGCCATCCTCCGTGAGCTTGTTGAATTCCTGCTCCTGCTTGTTGGGGAAGATGATGTTGGCGTGATAGGCTTGAACCATCAGCAGCGCCTCGCACAGCGTCCCAGAGCCTTTTCGTAACACCTGCAAGGGAAAGCAAACCTGCTCTCAGAAGTGCTGCATGGAGCTCGTGGGACCAGGATGCCCATGGGAGGGCAAGGGTGGAGAAAAAGGAGCAGCCTCCAAGTGCACTCCCCCTCCTTTGCCGAGATGGACGGGAACGGATCAGGGCAGCAGGAGTCAGCCCTATTGCCAGTGCACCATCCCTATTGCCAGCGCATCACAGGGGTGTGGGAGATGCAGCCCTTTGCCCAGCAGGCAATTCCTTCTTCTCAGAGCACACTCACCTCATCGGGCTCCATGGGGATGATGGTGCACAAGGCAAAAATGAAAGGATGCACATACTTCATATACATGTAATAGGTGGCAACGGCATCGGACACTGAATAGGTGGCCAGGGTCTGTTGGGGAAGGGTGAGGGCCAAATTAGTCCTGGTCGCATGTGATACAGCAGCTCAGTGACAAACACAGAATCATTAAGGTTGGAAAAGATCACTAGGTTCATCAAGTCCAACTATCAACTCATCCCCACCATGCCCACTAAACCACGTCCCTCCCTCAGTGTGACATCTACCCTAGGAATACCTGAGGCTCCTCTGTAGCCATCCGGCACATCTCTTCAGGGTCCAGCTCCACTGGGTCGTAGCCCAGTTTTGCTTTAGCTGCTGCCTTCAGGTTGTGACTTCCCACTGGGAGGTAGCTGTCTCTCTTCACCCACCTGGACAGGACAATGAGAATGTGTGCACAGAAGCCAGCCCTCACCTTCAGAAAGGGCTCAAGCATGCAAATAGGATTTTGATTGCACCTCTACCCATGCACTTAAGTTCTGACTAGGACATTACTCCATTGCTCAGATTTATACTGTTCCCACTCTCACACCTCAGTGACTTACAGACAAATGTTTCACTACAAGAGGAGATACCACCAGGACTGCAAACTCAGTCAACCACCCTCCAAACACAGGTCCAGGGGGAAATTCCCCCCAAGGCCTCAGCTTCTGAGGCAGATTGGAATCTCACACAAATGTGTCCTTTCCTCTTCTCCCCAGGCCAGGCAGGCTGGTGGGTCAGGATATGGTCCAATTTTTGGTATTTTATATAAATCCAAGAGACAACAATGCAGTTACACAGCAGAGAGGCAATATGTGGTACCTCAGACAGTCCATGTGGATGCACTGCGATGCTTTGTACTCTCCCTGGCTGTCCTTCTGAAATCCGATTTCCTGGTACATGTTAATTCCATGAGCTGCTGCTCTTGCTTCCACAAAGGGCCTGGGGGAGGAGGCAGCGTGGGACAGAAGGAACACAACAGCCATTTCTCTTCATCTCCACCAACAGTTCCACAACCACTTTATTACAAACGACAAGCAATTTTTTATCTGAGCTATCTGGGCTCAGTGAAAGCTTCCTGCAGGGCAGAGTTACAGCGTGAATGAAAAGGGCTCTATAGAAGTCCATACTCCAAGGGCACTAAACATGGGATTCAGTGACATGACAGCGTGTCCCAAACAGCCCCTTTGGGAGGGACACAAGGGGAAGGACATCAGGGCTGTACCCGACCCTGGCCCACAGCTCAGGTCACACCTTCCCAAGAGGAACCGGTTTAGCTTTCATTCCTGATCTTACCAGTCAAAGAAGTCTCCATTGTATGTGACAATGATGGTAGGTTTGGTCTCCTGGACGTGTTCAAACCACCTCTGGATTAAATGAGCCTAGTGTGAAACAGAAGAATAAAAACCATGAAGCAACTTAATCTCCTTGACAGCGAGACACTGCATATAATGCAGTTTACTCTGCCCTTCCCCTCTTCTCCCCACCCAGTCAGACATTCCTACCAAGAAGTGAAAGCCTGACAGAACCTACAGGGCCCCCTAAGTCTCCCAGTGGGGCAGGGTGCTGTGCAGTAAGCTCTCTTTGGCCAGAAAGAGATCCAGGTGTGTAAAAAGCAGCTGTATCCACCAGGCAGAACCTACTTACTTCATCTGGTTCGTTAAAGACACAAAAGGGACCCTCATACTCTGGCTTGGGAGTGAACTCAAAGTCTTCGATATCCTCAGAGACGATCTCCCTGTTTGTGATCAGGTAGCCCTGGGGAGGTGACAGAGAGACAGAACTCACATCTCCTGGCTGGAGCTGAAACACCAGCCTGCTCCCCAGTTTCAGGGCTGCAGCACGAAGGTAGGTCTGCCGTTCCATTACCTGCCCATCAATCATGTAGGAGATCATCATGATCTGGTCCGTCTCCGCATCAGGAAACTTCAAGGGGAGTTTGGTGGTTTCGATGTCAAAGGCGAGGACAACGGGATCCTCAGTAAGGCCAAACACATTAAAGCAAATTTTAAAGCTGAATTGAAGGTGACTCCCATCAGGCTTCCAAACCCAGCGAGTCAACCAGCTCCTCCCAGTAACCATTGACCCAACTCAACAGCACTGCCCAAGCCCATAGCCAAAACCTGCCCCATGCACGCCGTGGTGTGACACCAGCTGCACGTTGGGAACGACTGCTGGAAGTCAGCTTCCAGGAGAACACCCATGTACAGGGACACGGTGCTGCCCTGCGCAGACGCTCACCGGCCGCTCCACCAGGTCATCCCGGGGGGTGATCTCAGGGGGGAAGGTGCTGCCGCGGTACCGCACGTTGTACCAGTGAGCCTGGGGACAGAACAGCGGGCAGAGCCTTACTGCAAGGCTGCTCCCAGCAGGGCTTCTGCTTGTAGACTAGGAACAGAGCTCCGCAGATTAAGTGGGATTCAGAAGAAAGGCACAAACTGGGGCTGCACATCAACCACTTGACTTTTCTGTGTGCGGGGCCCAGCAGCGCAGGACCAAGGACAGCAGCAGGAAAGCACAACTCTTCCAGCCTCCTCATCCCTTACCACGTGGATCTTCAGGTCGATGGAGAGCCGCACATGGTAGGGCACATCGTACTCCCGCATGTCCACGATGTTGTCCATTTGGTTGGTGACCTTTTTGGAGGCTCCTTCCTCCGCTGTGGTCAGGCTGCCTCCAGCCAGAGCACTGCAGGGAGCAGAGGAAAGCAGCCCTTGAATGTCGGAAGGTCAGTGCTCATCTTGCACATAGCAGCACTGACTATACATGACTGTACGTGAAAGCAAAACGACAGCAACAACGTGCAAAGAGCAGACAGAAGTTGGTAAAGAACAGAATGAGAAACATTTCCCCTTAATACAACGACCATCTTTGTGGAAGGGTGGTCCTCATGGCTGACAGCATCCCTTCACTCCCTGTCTGACATTCACTTCTTGTTATACTTGTGTGCTACATCTGTGGGGAGGTATAGACAAAATCCCACAGATCTCTGTATAACAAAATGGGTTTGGATTTATGAAGTATGGTAACAGGTCTAAAGATAACAGAGCAGCCCAGGAGACACTGAACAGAAAAAGGAAAACCTTCCAGGTGAGCATAGAATGCTACTTCCCTTGATACTTCTTCCTCATATACATTTCAATGGAAATCAGACTTCAGGGACAGGAAAACAAAGAGAAGGATGATTTTTTCATGTGCATGTGCTGGCAGACTTTAAAAACTTGTGGTGTTATCTAGTGTGTTTCCAGTTTTGCAAACAGCTGCCCATTCTGGCAGGAAAAGGCTTTGTTGTGTTTTTCCTTTAGTCACAGGGTGAAACTGGGCAGTCTTCTCCAGGGAACAAGGGACTCGAGAAGGCTGCAGGCAGAGGAACCACCAGAAGACAGCGCATCCAAGGGGCTCTGGGGCCCTCTTGAGGCACAGCACTGAGCTGCACAAACCATCCTGGGGTGGCAAGAGGCACACACGGATTCATTTCTCAGAATGGAAAATCCCTAAGAAAGTCAACACCAAGGATCAATTGCCACAGGAAGAACTCTCACCTTGACAGCATGGATGTGTAGACGTCGCTGGCCTGGTTGCGCTCCCTGTTCTTCCTGACGGCTGGGGAGATCTCCTTGCGCACCTTCACCAACTCGTCCACCGTGCTGAAGGACAGCTTGAGGTAGTGCCGCTTCAGCCCCACCAGGTGGTTGGGCTGCAAAGCAATGGGACTGTTAGGGAGGACGGTGAGCTGGCTGCAACACGGGGTGGTGGGGAAGAGAGACACTGTGCTCATGGAGAGGAACGTAACGACACAGGCTGCCCTGGGAGTGGTGGGGTCACCGTCCCCGGAGGTGTTCCAGAACCATGGAGATGTGGCAATGAGGGATGTGGGCAGTGGGCATGGTGGGGGTGGGTTGGAGCTGGACTCGGGGATCTTAAAGGTTTTTCCCATCCTTCACCATACTATAATCCTACATTATCGCTGAGCAATAAGTAATGCACTTCTGATACAGAGCGCAAACGTGGGTAAGAAGTTGAGGTGGAGGACACTGCTCCCTTCAGGACTCACAGAGGCGGGTGATGCCCATGTCCATCAGTGTTTACAAGGCATTTGGTCCATGTCCCCAACAATGTGCCTTAACTCTAAGCCCTGCGGCGCTCCTCAACTCTTAAAGTCTCTTCCACCTGCAGTACTCCGTCCTGTTCTCCCCAGCCCCTTTCTATTCACCATCCTGCAGTGCAGAGGAATACACACCAGATCCAAATCTTCCTTTGGGACAGTTTCCAGCTTCGCAATCTTCCCTTGGAACTTCTTGGCCAGGAAGGAGGACACCTCCCGCTCGCAGCCCTGCCGAGGAGCACAGCTCAGCCCTGTCCCCCCACGGCCCCGCGCAGCACAGGGAGGGCAGGGCAGGCTCTCACCTGCTGGGTGGCCACATAGAAGTAGGGTCTGTAGGGCAGGGCCACCTGGGGGAGAGCACACAAACACATACGCTGTGACAACCACCTGCCTCGCACCGCTGGGGGAGACTGGGGGGTGGCCGGCAGGGCTCGGGGAGCACCTTGAAGCGGCTGCCGTCCTCCTGGATGAAGTAATAGTCCACAGCGCTCACCGCCCGCCGGTCCTCATCCAGCACCTCGGTCTGCAACCAGGCACGGCGAAATCAGCCCTGCCGCCCGCTCAGCCCGCTTGGCAGATCCCAGCTCCCCCACACCCCCCGTCGCTCCGTACCGGGTGCATGTTGATGAGCCAGCCCGTCCGCTCGCAGGGCTCCGAGGGCCGCTCGAAGCCGAACAGCGCGTCCAGCCGGTCCGTGCGCTGCGACCGCTCCAGGCGCTTGAGGGCGGACAGCGCGGGGCCATCGTCCCTGCGAAGAGCCGCGCCGTCAGCCTCCGCCCGCTGCCCATCCCCAGGTTGCCCACCCCCGGGCTGCCCAACCGCAAGCTCACCGCGTGCCTTCAGGGTCACGGTCACGGTCACGGTCACGGTCACCGCCACCGCCACCGCCACCGCCGCCCCGCAGCACCATCCCCGCAGCCGCTGCAGGAAGGATTTCGCGCGCTGCGCTCAAGCTCCCGCCAGCGCCAGCCCCGCCCCGCGCGGGCAGCACCAATCAGAGAGCGCCCCAGCCGAGTCGCCCAAACCTCCCGCCAATCCCGGGTGGAAGGACCTGTACGCCCCGCCCCGCGCATTCACGTCTCCAGGCCACGCCCCCGAGTGGGCGGCAACCGATGCGCCTGCGCACAGGTGCCTGTCCCCCCGGAAGTGACAGCGGCGGCTCCCGGAAGTGGCCGCGGAGGCTCCCGGAAGTGATAGGGCGGCTCCCGGAAGTGATAGGGCAGCTCCCGGAAGTGTTAGCCATGGCTCTGTTGGGCCGCTCTGATGTCCTTGGGGTTGGGCGCGGAGTTGATCCTCGGCTATGTGCGCGACTTAAGATTTCCCGTTCCGGAGCCTGAATTGTAGTGGAGCGTTCGGGCAGCGCAGTGCCCATATGTGGCGGAGTTGAGAGTGTCGCCGCTCGGTGCCCCCGCCGCCCCCACCCCGACGGGCCCACTGCTCTGGTGCTGTGATTGCAACGGAACTCCCCTTCGCACCGGGTCTGGGGAGATGCACTGCTCTCCCTGTGCTGCCCCTCAGCTCTCCCCCCCTGCATACCCGTCGGGGTCTGTGCAGGATGACCCCTCCCGCCTCAGAGCCACCCCTCGCCCCCACCCAATTGCTGGCGAAGTCCAGGTTCATTTCAAGCTCCCTCAGTCTTGACAGCCCACCGAGATGGACCTAGGGGTCCTGATGGCCAACAGCGTGACCATGAGCCAGCACTGTGCCCTTGTGGCCAAGAAGGCCAACAGAACCCTGGGGTGCATACCAAAGAATGTGGCCAGAAGGTCGAGGTTCTCCTCACCTCTGCTCTGTGCCAGGGAGGCCGCATCTGGAGCACCAGGTCCAGTTCTGGGCCCCCTAGTTCAGGGCAGACAGGGAACTGCTTGTGATAGCCCAGCAGAGGGCTTCCAAGATGGCTGGGGCCTGGAGCATCTCCCTGGTGGTGAAAGGCTGGGAGCCCTGGGGCTGTTCAGCCTGCAGAAGAGAAGGCTGAGAGGGGATCTGATCAATGCTTATCAATATCTAAAGGGCGAGGGTCAAGTGGATGGGGCCAGACTATTTTTGCAGGTGCCTAGTGACAGGATAAGGGGCAAAGGGCACAAATTGGAACATAGGAAGTTCTATAAATTGAATCTCACTGAGGGTACTGAAGGTGGCCCTCTACAAGTGCAGGATTCTTCTGAGAGTGTACACTGAGAAACGTTGAAGGAAAAGACATACACCTACTATAAGGAATATAGTGTAATAAAAAATACTTGAAAACAGAGTTCAGGTTGATGGTTGGACTCAGTGATCTTATTCTGTGAGGAAAAGCTTTACTGTGAGGGTGACAGAGCACTGGAACAAGCTGCCCAGAGAGGCTGTAAAGTCTCCTTCTCTGGCGATATTCAAACCCTGCCTGGACACTTTCCTGTGTAACATACTGTAGGGAAGCTGCTTCAAGGGGGGTTGGACTGGGGGATTTCCAGAGGTCCCTTCCAACTCCTACAATTCTGTGACTCTGTTAGGTACCTGTTGTGATGATAACTCCTCGACCAGCAGCTGCCTGGAGCTTCTGGAGACACAGAGACCTTGTGTTCTCAGAAGGCAGACGGCTTCACAATGTGGGCACTGGATTAGGAACGAAGGTTTCTTGTCCCAGCAGCTTCTCATTGGTGACTGACTGTCCACTTCTAGTGATAAGTCAGGTAAGTTGGTGGCTCAGAAGGCTTTGGCATTGCTTGCTCCATGGATTTTGCATTGAAAGGTCAGGATTCAGGCACTGATAAATCCCTCCTTTTGCCTGACTATGCTGTCACTCCCTTAACCTGGCTATGGGAGCAAAAGCCGTCTGCTTTCCTGGCCTTAGCTGTTCTCCAGGTCTTCAACAAGGAACGGGTCTTTTGCCTGGAGGATCTTAAAGAGCTTCTCTTGGGCCCTGGGCCCTTTTCTTTCAGCTAGGTCCAGCAGAAATTGATTCTTCTTTTGTTTTGTATTTTGAGCTTGCACTTCCTCTTCTTCATCACTGTTGATTACACCTTCAGTCCTTAAGTGTAGTAGAATGGAGGAGAGCTGCCCCATCCTGGAACAAAGCTCTGTCTTGTGCTTCTTCATGAAGGCTGCACCTAGCAGACACCAAAGCCTGTGTTACTGTGCTGCACATGGCAAGGCAGGTTGGTTCCTGCTGTGGTACTCTGCATCCTAGCTGACACACCCAAGGGCTGTTCACCCTGTCCCACAGCCATGTGCTCCCATTCCCTCCACTGTACCAGCAGTGCTGCTTGCTGGCCAGGGGGCTGAGCCACCAGAAGAAAGCTCCCTCTTTAGTGGTGGAAGCACTGGAGCCAAGGCAAGGACAGGGCCAGAGCTGAGGGAGGTCAGGTTGGCTACAGCCCAGGGGCTGTCCCTTCCAGTGTTCCTACAGTATTTGAAGCAAGTAGGAAGCACTGGCTTTGTTGTAAGGTATGAGATGCACCAACTATACCAGTTATTGAAAGTCCAATGAAATATTTGTAGGCTGTGAACTGTATTAGCTGTAGCTCATTCTCTGTAAAAAGAGTATGTCTGATCACAAAGAAAGCAAAACAGTTGGGAGGGTCCCCAACAATATGCCAGTTTACATGCCACCAGTGAGGGAATAATAAAAGCTTTAAAGGTTTTTTGTCCAGAAAGAGTCATAAGGGCGGGAAAAAAAGGTGGTTGGTTCTCTGCTTTAAGCCCGAAGATAGTAAACCCCAAATAAATATTCAGACTCAATAAATGCAGCTCTGAAAAGCTGTACTGACCTGAAGGCATCATGGAGAAATTTCTAGAAAGACTAAGATTAACTGAAAGAGAAAGGAGGGAAATGATGAAATGCACCATCACCAAAACGGAGACCCTTTCTAAAAATCTTCCTGAGATACCTGATCTTCCATGGAACCATTAGCCATTATTTCCTGCTTACATTATTTCTCACCCATCTGTTGAGAATTCAGGTAAGTGGGGTCCAGGGCTGTGTACATTTGTAGGTGTTAGTTTAGGGGTGCAGAATTAGCCTAACAGAGAAGGGACCTGTCACGGTGTTATCTAAGGGTCTGCATCCGTGACAAGGGGGACAGGCCCGAAAAAAAAAAAAGAAGAGAAAAGAGGAAAAAAAAAAATTGTCAGTGGCTAGGGGCCAGCCCCGAGCGGTCCGGCGGCTAAAGCAGCAGGGAAGCTGTGGACCCGCACCCTGGGGAAACAAATGGAAGAGGGGAAAGGCAGGGGACTCGTAAGCAGATCTAAAACAAAACAGCAGCACCTATCTGAGGAGAAACAACTAATTTTACTAAATATATTGAAATTGAGGCTAGTGGAATTGTAGCAGAGAGTTTACAAGCTGAAAGTCTTACACAGTAAACTGCAGGACGACCATGTGCTTTCTCCGCTGGGCAGGAAGGAACAGACCCCAAGTCTCCCAGGCGGCTTCACCACCCCCTTTAAGGCAAAGACCCCCGGGGAGTGCACCTCCTCCCCTCCCCCTCGGAGGGCCACACACCAAAAAAGGCAGTTTGCAGTAACCAGGGAATTAACTCTTTAACTGCCAGTGCTTTGCATGATGTAATGGTGTGGAATACCGACAACAAAAATCACAAAACCATGACAAGCTCATTCTCTATAAAAAGAGTATGTCTGATCACAAAGAAAGCAAAACAGTTGGGAGGGTCCCCAACAATATGCCAGTTTACAGAGCATGCTGCCAACAGTGAGGGAATAATAAAAGCTTTAAAGGTTTTTTGTCCAGAAAGAGTCATAAGGGTGGGAAAAAAAGGTGGTTGGTTCTCTGCTTTAAGCCCGAAGATAGTAAACCCCAAATAAATATTCAGACTCAATAAATGCAGCTCTGAAAAGCTGTACTGACCTGAAGGGATCTTGAAGACATTTCTAGGAAGACTAAGATCACCTGAAAGAGAAAGGAGGGAAATGATGAAATGCACCATCACCAGAACGGAGACCCTTTCTAAAAATCTTCCTGAGATGCCTGATCTTCCATGGAACCATTAGCCATTATTTCCTGCTTACGTTATTTCTCACCCATCTGTTGAGAACTCAGGTAAGTGGGGTCCAGGGCTGTGTACATTCGTAGGTGTTAGTTTAGGGGTGCAGAATTAGCCTAACAGAGAAGGGACCCCAAGGCACAGTACCATACCCTGCACTCAGAGTATCTGAGCATCTCTTTTCACTGTCACAAGAAGTGCAGCTCACTGTCCCGTCTTCTCAGTTCCCCTTACAGATGGGCCTGATCCTACCTGCTCTCAGTGATGCCCTCCAGACCACGGTGTCATTCTGTCTATCTGTAATAAGGAATTCAATTTCCTCTGCCATATTCCTGATGTAGATCTCAACAAAGAGCTGTTGTTCCTTTGGACTCTTGTAGCAAAACGGTAAGTGTGCCTGTAAAGATAAGAAGGAAGTTGAGTCTCACCTTGTGGAACTGTGAATTTACACACATCATCCCATGTTTCCTGGCCACGCAGAAATGAAGAAAAAAGTCCCAGAGGAAGGGAACTCTGGAGTGTCTCATCTGGCCTCCTTCGCAAAGAGGGAGCATGTTGTCAATTCTAGATTGGCTCAGCCTAGGCTTTGTCTAGCAGAATACTGGAAACCTCCAAGAGCAGAGATTTTACCACCATTCTGATGTTCTCTAAGTGTTGCACCACCACTGCAATTTGGACAACATGACATGCAAGCAGAGGCAGAGAGACACGGTTTGTTCATCTTGGAGAAGAAAAGGCAAAGGAAAGAACTAATCACTGTTTTCAACAATGTAAGGGGGGGGGTTAAAGAAAAGACAGAGCCTCTTGGAAGTGTATAGTGATGAGATGAGGCAACACGCACACGCTGAGACAAGGGAAATTCTGATTGGATAATAGGGAAAGGATCACAAAGCTGAACTAAAGACCCAGAGAAGCTGTGGTATTTTCTGTTTCACTCAAAAAAAAAAAAAAAAAAAAAAGAATTAAAAAAAAGAAGGGAACAATCCCACTTACTTCAGGCATAATCTTCACTTGAGTGTTACTGGACAGCTGGTATTTGTAGCCAAAGAACAGAGGGCTGAATGGAGGAGGCTTGGGAATAAGCTTTGAATTCCAGCTCAGCTCTTGTTTTTCAATGGCCTGTAAACATCAAGGATCACTTTTGAGAGATGAAAAAAAAGAGCTGTGAGCTGGAGGTAGCTCTCACTGCCCTTGGAAAGTCAAGAAGAGAAGGGAACAACCTAGTCAGAACAGACTCCTGAACATGCATTACAGGCAGTGCTGTAAGAGGGCTGCACACAACAGGAGAGCACCTGCTATGTAGCCACCTATTACCGTGCATGGCAGCAGCCAGCAAGTCTGACATCTGCTCCATGCCATGTTGCAGAGCATCCTGTGCCGTGTCTTTGCTCGTGCTAGGATATGCTGTCCCAGCCAAAAGCACAGAGTGATTCATGGAGGCAGGAAACACCAGAGCAAAACTGAGAGGGCTCTCTGCTTAACAAATCCATTCCCTGCAACTGCAGCCACACCAGACGTCATCCTCTAAACTGGTCAAGCTCCCTCCATCTTACCTGCTTCACAGAGATGTCATCTGGGATCAGGTAGAGATGCAGGGTTGTATCTGCAGCAAAGAACTGCTGGAAGATCAGCACTAAGGAGTGCATAGGGAGAGAAATGGTTGAACGTAACTTTCTCCAAACCACCCCAAGGAGCGAGAAGCTGGGATTCTCCAGGACAGCAGAGAAAGCCATCACTTTTGTCGGAATCTGTAGGGTCATCTTCTGGAATTCAAAATGGGCAACAAAGCATTCGCTGATATCTACATCTGAAAGAGACAGCAAAGGCAACAAGGTTCTGCTTTGTCTTCCTTGCACCCTACCAGGTTACCTCCTTCTCTTTGAGGGTTTATTAGAAGAAAGGAGACAGACACCAACACAAAATGACATAGATAACATACTCTGCTTTAGGGGTGATGTATACCCTGGGATTTACAGGGTTCCTGTGCCCAGCAGGGTATTACAGGCCTGTGGTAGTCTTCCTTTGGGTTTCCTTGGGAAAACTGCAAACTTGAGGTAGCAGCTTGGGACTGCTGCAAAGCTGAGGCAGAACCTTGTGGGTCATCACAGCAACTGGGAGAGGAGGGGAGGAGGATCCAGTGGTGTGAGTGCAGAGCAGGTAGTGGGGAAGGGAGCACACTGAAGGTTTAATAAAACATGAGAAAAGGATGGAGGATGGCAAAGCAAGGTGGAAGAACACAAGGGAGCACAGGCTACCTCTGAAGGGAGGAAAAATTTGGCCCCATCTGGAGAGAGGTCCCCAGGAGTTGTTTTGGTAAATTGCTGTTCTGTGCCCACCTGTGTGAGCAGGTCCTGGAAGCATCTCTGGGGGACAGGGACTGGAGGCTGAGGGAAAGAGGCCTGGGAGAACCCAGGTGCCTGAGGGGCAGGGGGGCTGTGTCAGGGAGCAGGTCCCATGGCTGCCATACCTGTCAGGCAGATGAAGTGGGGGAGATACACAGCCCGCACGGTTCCGGGCAGCGCCCAGATGTTGAAAAGAGGCCCAGCAGGTACCAACACTTCCTGGTCAGCCTCTTTCATATACTTGGCCCAGGTGGCACATCTGTACACAATGCTGGCTGCTGACTCCACCTCGAAGGCAAGGCCCGTCTCAGAGCACTGGAAGATGCCTGGTCCAGGGAGACAGACTCTGCAAGTGGGAGAGAGGACAGGCTCACGCCATGTGTGATGAAGGCTTTTGGAAAGTGTTCCCACTTCTCCTAGGAGCTCTTACTTGTATATGTTTTGTTCCGTCAAATTGCATGAATCTATCAGCGGCCTCACTTCCTGAAGTTCCTGCAACACAAGTGTGAGTGGTTTGGGGCTGAATGGGGTGTTGTGCACTGGATGCCACTTGCAAGAGTCGTGCTGAGAACTGCAGTGAAGCACACTGCAGGTTGGCCCGTGAGCTGCGAACCTCACAAGCAGCAGCAGGGTAATGAGCAGCTCTACCCAAGCAATGTTATTTTGCTATTTTTTTTTTCCCCTGCTCAGAGCAGAGAACTAAAAAGAAGAAAGGATGGCGAAGGAGAGGCAGTTTGAAAGTGGCAGGGGTCTGGTGCAAGTGGGCTGCCTGGTGGCCTGGTTGCAGCAATAGTTCTCTACGTGCAGGCTCTGCCACATGGCCTAAGGTGAGCCAGCATGGTGCCTTCTTTTAGCTGCACCAAGCAGCCTCCAGACACCTTCTGCTCTTACTCAGACACCTGACAAGGTGGGAAGCAGCTGTTCAGCAAAGGAGCGCTCATGAAATGTGCCCAGTGCTTTCATTTACTTGCTGCTGTGGTTGTATATCAAACATACTGTGTTTCTTTTACCTCTTCAGAACAAGGGGACTACAGACCCTGCTGTATGGTGTCCAGAAAACACCACTCATCCGTGAAGAGGCCAGGAAAATCAATGACTGGCAACTGCCCTGGGATCTGAGGTAGGCATGGGACATGTCCGACGCAGGCAGGCAGGCTCTGTGTACGTGCTCATGACCCTTGAACGTGGCTGCTCATTGCTGTCATTAAGCAAGGTGCCCTCGAGAAATCCTGTGCACTGGCATAGCAAGGAGGGCTGAACACTTATCCCCACTGGCACGGGGAAGGCACCAGTTAGTGCATACATCCCTGATGGACCAACAGGAAAGATAATGGTTGGACATGCATACCTGGAGCTCCAGACTACACGTTTCACACACTGATTTTTGGGATGTATTTTGAGCTTGGAAATTCTAGATAGCATAGTTTCTGTTTCCTGGGAGAGAAAATGTTGGCTGCTGACTTGCTTCAACAGAGAGAAAGCAGTAGACACAGACAGATGAAATGTTTAGCAGACAGAATAAATTTGGGATGCAAGTGAGTAGAAAAGAGCCTTTCCACTAATGTAAAACGAATCAATGCATGCTGAGTTAGCACAGCAAGGAGACTGGACTGTTCTGGAGTCCAAAGGATTGCTGTGAACAACAGGTCCCGGAGGTACAGGTGGGAGCTGAGGTCTGCCTGCTGTGCCCTGTGAGGACCTGTAAGGCCACTGCAGAGCACAGCTGCAGGCAAGGACCCTTACCTCTCTCACACAGTGACAGCTTCTCTCCTCTGCTGGAACATCTGACTGTGGCCATTTCTGGATTTCCTGGAGAAGGGAACACAAGAAGAGCACTCCCAAGCCAGATTTCTCCCCTCAGCTGTGCTTGCTTGCCAGGGCCATGAGGAGAGGCCTCCTGGATTCGGCACAGGCCAGCCCTGCTGCAGGACACGGAGTGCCATAGATCCCTGTGGGGATGGCTGTGGGCTCAGGGTGCTCTCACCCTGCCTGTTGCCCAGCCCTGTTGCACTCCTCCCTCCATCTCAGGCCTCGGGCATCCCACCAGCCCTTACCTTTGCACTTGTTGAGGTGATGCCTGCTGCACCGCCCTGCATTTCAAACCTTGAGGTGACGCCTGCCGTACCGCTCTGCATTTCAAACCTTGAGGTGACGCCTGCTGTACCACCCTGCATTTCAAACCTTGAGGTGACGCCTGCCAGATCATCCTGATTTGCCATCCCTGGGATGATGTCTTCTTTACCGCCATGCTTTTTTATCCATGAGGTGACATCTGCCGCACCGCCCTGGTTGTGCATCTCTGGTCCTCGAAAACCTGTGTCCCGAGCAAGAAGATGGTCATTGTTTCTACAACTCACTGCAATCACCTGAAAGGAGGATGCAGCTGAGCAGGGTGTTGGTCTCTTTCCTTGGGTGACAAGCAATAGGACGTGAGGTGGCAGTGGGGAAGTTTAGGCTGGCTGCTGTGAAGAATTTGTTCACAGAAAGGGTGGGCAGGCATTGGGACAGGCTGCCCAGGGAGGTGGTGGAGTCGCAGTCCCTGGAGGTATTGATGGGACACGTGGCTGTGGCACCGAGGGACAAAGTTTAAAGGTGGATTTATAGTGTTAGTTGGATGGTTGGACTTGATCTAATGTTTTTTTTTTTCAACCAAAATGAAGCCGTCCTACCTTCACCCGGTCTTCCCCATCCCATTAGCTGCACAGTCCCCGGTTGTGCTCCCAGATTTACCACAGTTTCCACATTTGAAGTGGACACACACTCACCACACATGCAGATCCCCTCCCTCCACGAGACTGCCAGTGAGCACTGTGATCTTACCCAAGTCACCTCCCATGCCCTGGAGGACAGGTAAACCACCACCACCTCGCACTGCAACAGCAACACAAAGCAGAGCAGAGCTCAGGAACTTGGTCACGTCAGGGGAAGCACTCCCCCAAATCCATTCCCCTTTCTGCCCTCCCCTCCCAGTTCTTCCCCCCCGAGGCACAGGGCTCCCTGGCTGAAGGTCCTCTTGCCCCTTCCCCTTGGCAGCCAGAGGTCAGCCTGCTCCCATGGCCTCTCTCCACCTCTGGCCTGGTACTTACACCTACGAATGCAGAATACAGTGCTGTTGGAGGTAATGTTGTAATGCCTCAGAGTTAGTTCGTCCAGCAACTCTTGGATACCATGAATCAGTCTTGTCTGAGAAGGGTAGAAATCACTATCCAGTGCAAATAGCTTCATCTTTAGGTCCAGCACCGTGTCGTCCAAAGACACCAGCACAGAAATATTTTTTCCTGAGAAAGACTTCACAAGGATGGAGAATGTGGAGCTGTGTGTGGTCCCCATCGTCTTTGCTTTGCCTCTTGCAGCCGCCTGAAACACAGCTGTGTCGGTGGGTGAGGGGCACGAGACCCTCGGGGCTGCAGACGGTCATCCAGGAACAGGCAGCTGCCCACAATAGTTCCGCCTGTGTCACTTCCCTAGAAAGTGAAAGCACAGAGTGATTTCGGGGAAACAAGGCGTGTCGTCACTCCCTCCTCTGGCTTCCGCGTGTCAGGGCAGGGTAAGAGGAGGCAGGGGAAGCAGAGGGACAGGGAAGCAGAGCTTCTTCCTGAGGGCATGGCTTGCATTAGGACTCCTTCAGGCCCTGCCACCATGGAGCACCCGGGACCATACCCTGTGCTGTCCCATGCTTGGCAGCCAGTCAGGAGATGGGACTCCCCTCCTTGAGCCGGGGAGGCTGGGGGATGGAAATTCAGCCCTGGACCAGGGGACATGGGTAAGCAAAGCCCCATGAGAGGGCAGTCGACATCATGCACAATATCAAGGTTGCATAATCAGTATGAAAGGCAGCAGTGACCCAACACAATCTGCATCTAGGGGAGAAAAACCTTGTCTCTGCACTCAAGGTGGTCTCAAAAATCAGAGAGTGAAAACAACGTATATCTGGGGCATGTACTAAGAAAAGGCACATAGAGATGCTGACACGCCCCCAAACAGTGTATGATGGATAAGGAAAGTAGTTTACTGCAGAAAATAGAAAGCATGCCAGGCAAGCAGGAGTGGGAACAGATCTCTGTCTCCAAAGTGAGGAAAAAAATGTATACCCAGAAGGATGATGTAAAATAAGTGATATGGGAAAGAATGGGATTGGCTATTTCCAAGAAGAAGGAATAATTCTGCCCAGGCAGCAGATGGTGATCCCCCTCCCATGCTGTTTTGCAGCACTGGACTAAAAATCAAGCACCAAGAAGTGATGGACACTTGTCTCGAGCACTTCACCCACATGGCAGCACATGGCTGTAGTGCCTGCACTGCAGCCTCAGGCTGCTGAGTCTAGAGGAGCTCCTGAGAGCTGAGTTAAAAAGCAGAGATCTCCCTGGTGACAAGGGCCTCCTGATCATGGAATCACAGAAGCATGGAACCATGGAGCCACAGAACCATGGAGCCACAGAACCATGGAGCCACGGAACCATGGAGCCACAGAACCATGGAGCCACGGAACCATGGAACCACAGAACCATGGAATCACAGAACCATGGAACCAGAGAACCGTGCAGCTACAGAACCATGGAGCCACGGAACCGTGGAGCCACAGAACCATGGAGCCATGGAACCATGGTGCCACAGAACCATGGAGCCACAGAACCATGGAGCCACGGAACCATGGAGCCACGGAACCATGGAGCCACGGAACCATGGAACCACGGAACCGTGGAACCACGGAACCGTGGAGCTACAGAACCGTGGAGCTACAGAACCGTGGAGCCACAGAACTGTGGAGCCACAGAACTGTGGAACCAGAGAATCCAAGCTGGAAGAGACCCACAAGGATCACAGAATGGTTTGGCTTGGAAGGGACCTTTAAAGGCCATCTGGCCCAACTCCCCTGCAGTGAGCAGGGACATCCACAGCTCCATCAGGTGCTCAGAGTGCCATCCAGCCTAACCTTGAATGTCTCCAGAGATGGGGCATCCACCACATCTCTGAGCAACCCATGCCAGTGCTTCACTACCCTTACTGGCCTTCCAGTACCCGAAAGGGGCCTACAGGAAAGCTGAGGAGAGACCTTTTTTAAAGGCATGTAGTGACAGGACAAGGGGAAATGGTTCTGAACTGTGAGAGGGTAGATTTAGACTAGATATTGGGAAGAAATTCTTTACTGTGAGGGTGGTGAGACAGTGGAACAGGTTGCCCAGTGAGGCTGCGGATGCCCCCTCCCTGGAAGCATTCAAGACCAGGCTGGATGGGGCTGTGAGCAAACTGGTCAGTGGGAGGCGTCCCTGCCAATAGCAGGGGGTTGGAACGAGATGATCTTAAAGGTCCCTTCCAACCCAAACCATTCCGTGATCCTCTGATTCTAAAAAAAAACACCCTTTTTCCTTATATCCAATCTTCTTCGTTTGAAACCATTTCCCCTTGTCCTATCGCAACGGACCCTGCTAAAGAGTCCGTCACAGAGTCCAACTCCTGGCTCCGTGTAGGACCACCCAAACGCAAACCCGATGTCTGGCAGCAGCGTCCAACCGCTCCCTGCGCCCGCAGCCCAGGGGAGCTGTGCCATGCCCACCGCCCTTTGGGCCAGAACCTCCCCCTAACCCCCGACTGTCCCTCCCCTGACGCAGCTCCGCGCCGTTCCCCGTCGCTGTCACCCGTTCCTGGGGACGGACGGACACCCGCACCCTCCCGCAGCTCCGCCGCCGGTGCATGCGCACTGCCCGCACCGTGCCATGGTGCCCGGCCGAGCCGCTCCGTGCCGCTCCGCGCCGCTCGGTGCCCGCAGGTAGCGGGGCCCCGGCCCGCCCCGACCCGCCCCGACCCGCCCGGGGGCGGCCGCGCTCCCTCCCGCCGCCGCGATGCCGCGGTGCCGCGGTGCCGAGCCGGGAGCTGCCCAGGTAAGCGCGGGGCTGCGGCTCGGGGGGAGCATCCTGCAGGGAAAATAGGGGGCGGGGGGGTCCCGGTACCGCGCCGTTTCCGAGTCCCGGTACCGGCTCTGCGGTGGCACCGCGGGTGGTTCGGAACCGCAGCGAGCGCTCGGGGAGTGATAGCACGGAGCAAGCGGGCCGCGGTGCTGCGGGAGGAAAGCTGCGTTTCTCTGCGTTCGAACAGCCGAGGGCTCAGCGTGCCCTGCAAGTTTGTTCGTCCCTGTTCGGGGAAGTGTAATCCCAGTCGGGCACGCAGCCGCGGCGTGGGGCCGGCGATGTGCGCGCGGTGCGGTCTTTGCGTGCGGCTGTAATGCGCCTTTGGGTGAGCGAATGGAGAAAGCGCGGAGCCGCGCGGTCCCCTCGGAAAGTGAGCGTCACGTTCCCAGAGGGATGCGTGGAAGCAGGGATGTGGATGTCGTGCTTAGCTGTTAGGCTTGGAAAACGTGATGAACTCCTCCTGCGCTGCTTCGGTGGGAAACACGCTTGTCCCTTGTGCTGTGGCGAAATGGTGATGGAGGCAAGCAGGACTTCCCTCTAACCCAGCCATGGAACCTCTTTTCGTGGTGAAATACCTTGAGTTCTGCATCGAGCAGCCCGCACCTGGGCGACTTTTCAGCATTTTGCCATTTATGGGCGCACCTTTGAGATCTGGACCAAATCTCTCGTTTAATTATTAATGTCAGAGCATTTTCCATCCAGCTTGCAGAGTACACGTTGGAGCGGTGGCGATGAGAGTGCTGCTGAATGAGCCTTTAACCTGGAGCCTCTAAACTGCTGAAGCAGCAGCCAGTAGAACAGTTGTGGATAACTGCAGCCTGACACTGCTGCTGTGCTCCTCCAGGAGCCAGCGGGGCATGTTCGTGGCAGCTTTGGAGCTGGGGACATGCAGTGGGATGGGGATCCTTCCCAGCTTGTGCACTGGGCTGTGCGTGGCAGCGTGTTGGTGTCGGGTGCAGCATCCTGGAGGTGGGATGGGACCGGTGGCACAAACGTGGGCATTTCCCTCCCCAGCTGTGCTGTAGGGTCAGTCTATGTGAGCGCTGGGGCTCAGGGGTTTGTAGGACCCCGTGTGCATCTTTGGTAGCGTCGCTCCTGAAAGAAGTGCTTCCTGACGTCCAGGATGGAGATCTGTCGGTTTTCACCTTCAAATTGTTTTAGAAGCCCAAGATTGACCCGCTCTAAAAATGCTGTCCTAGCTCTGCTCCGCTCTGCAGGACTCTTGTCCTCCCCGTGGCTCTTTCCAGCCCCGGCACCGTCCCTGGGTCAGGGCTTAGGTTCATAACATGTCATGCACAGTGTGATCTGCGGGGTGCCGGGAGTGCCTCGGGACCCCTGAGGCTCTGGCCACACCTGGGCTGTGTTCGGAGTCGTGCATCCAGAGGAGAGTTGTGCTTTCCTTGGCAGAGCAGCCTGTGTTATTCTGGAGACGGAGCCAAGAGTCAGCCCAGGGACCTTTCAGCTCAGAGGAGTGTTTGCATTGCTACGCCAGGAGGGGGGGGGGGTTTATCGGAGTGGGGTGACCACTGTGTAGCTCTGGCTCACATGAGAGCGGATCCTCTGAAAAAGAAGAGAAATGGAGAGCTCCTGTGCCAGGAGGGCACCAGAACTCACTTGTGCAAAATGGTGCCTGGGTGTGGATCTGGGGTAAGCACCATGGAGAGCAAAGGTCTGCTGGGGATGGAGGGTGGTGCAGTACAACGGAAGGGAAAAGTGGGTGCATTTAGGATGGAAATAGAAGGTTTGTAACTGTCAGGGGAGTGCTGTTTGGGGACGGTCCCTCTGCTGTCATGTACTGGATCTGTGAAGCTGGCTGGGTTGGAGCTCAGTGATGTCCAGGACTCTGTGAGCAGGGGGTTGGCAGCAGATCTGGGGCTGGTGAAAGGTCTGGGGGCTTTTGGGACTGAGCCTCAGGGTTCATGGGGAAGCCCAGCACTTGGCTCTGCTCTCAGCCTGTGGTGTGAGAGGGACGTGCCCCTGCCTCCTCTGTTGTCCCTCTGTTCCCTGTTTGCAGCAGGAGTGCTGCAGATGCTCTGTGCCCCAGGATGTGGCTGGTGGGATGGGATGGGATGGAAGGGGATGGGATGGGATGGGATGGGAGGGGATGGGATGGGATGGGATGGGATTGGATGGAAGGGGATGCAGTGGAGGTCACCGCCGTGGTGGGGTTTGTGCTCCGCTCTGTTTGCAGGGTGTGCCCATAACAGGTCTCCTGCTGGAACTGCTCAGCGGTTCCCACTGTGCTCTGTGTGAAAGACAATATTGTGCACATACAGAGAGTTGGCAAGGAGGGAACTCTGCGGTAGATATGGTGAGCTTTGGGATCAAGGATTGTTTTTTTCCACAGTGGGGACCAGAGCCAGAGCCATCTCTTTCCTGCAAGTGTGGACGGTGCCACCAGGTGCCCTGAGCTCCTGCTCGGGGCACAGCTTGCAAACCCAAATCTCTCTACCTAGCAAAGGCACACGGTCCTCTTTGAGCTTTAGGGCAGACAGTTTTGGGACTGGGGACAGATTCGCCCTGGATTCCCAGCTGCAGAGAGGGGAAGGCAAACCTCACCTCTGGACTTGCTCCAGCAGGTCCATGTCTTTCTTGTGCTGGATGCCCAGAGCTGAACTGGGGTGGGATCTCACAGGGGCAGACCAGAGGGGGACAGTCACCTCCATCGTCCTGCTGGCTGTGCTGGCCATGCTTCTTTTGCTGCTGGATGCAGTTGGCTTTCTGGGCTGCAAGTGTGCATTGCTGGCTCATGTTCAGCTTTTCATCAGCCAGCACCACCGAGTTCTTCTGCACCTGTATTTGTGTTTGGGATTGCCTCAGCCCACGTGCAGGACTTTGCACACCTCTTGAGCCTGCTGAGGTCCCTCTGGATGACATTCCTTACCTCCAGCATGTTTATAACACCACACAGCCTGGGGTTGTTTGAAATCTTGCTGAGAGTGCAATCAGTCTAGCTGTCTATGTCAACTACAATGATATTAAGTAACACCAGTTCAGTGCCAGAATTGGCATCAGGGATCCAGCAGATATCCACCTCCACGCCTCTCCAATCCAGAGACAGGAATGTGTCTTCCCATATCTACCAAGGCTGTGACCTCAATGTAGGAGGCCACCATATCTGTCAGACACGGTGTGCACTTAGTGAAGCTGCGTTGGCTGTAACCAGTCACCTCTCTGTTTTCCATGGGCCTCAGCATCATTTCCAGGAAGATCTGCTCCATGATCTTGGAGAAGCAAATGTGGATGTAGGCTTTGCTGGAGAGTCTGTGTGAGAGCTGGAGTAAAACACTTCCAGCACTATCATAACTGCCCAGGGTGCCAGAGCAGATGGAGGGGTTTCCTTCCTCAAGTCCTTAGCTGAGGGTGACTTCTGGAAGGCCTTCTTATCTGGCCTTCCAGAGAGGAGGTTACCTGGTTGAGTTGGAAGAAGGGCACTGTTGATAGACACCATGGACCTTCCAGCAACTCTGTTGTGCCAGACCTCCACTGATGTTCTTCTCCCAGGCATGGCATGGAGCCTTCTCTTCAGACCTAGGTGCACTCTTCAGAGACATCCAAACAGCAAGTCCAAAAATGGTCTGCAGTAACTTGTAGTACTTCTGAAGGGAGAAGTTCTTGAGACAGAAATAGGTGTATGTTTGCAAACAATGGGACCAAAACGCAATAAAGAGGATCTTACTTTATGCAGAGGCAGTTAAAAAATAGCATCTCCTGTTGAGCTTGAAGCTCTAGGACGTTCCCTGTGATTATCTGTGCTACAAATTGCTGAGAGCTAGATAAACAAAACTGCCACAGGGAATAGTGCTTGAGAGATCAAGGGCACAGCTGGATTCCTGGTCCTGCAAAGCGGGGAATCATTGACCTGAAATGGCTCAGCCAGGCGAGGGGCCATGCTCAGAGCCATGGAGAGTGGCAAAATACTTTAGAAGTGATTGGCCTGGGAGAAAAAGAAAATCCTTCCCATGCTCTGCATCTGAGCAGCGGGTACTCCGGGGTGCTGCGAGAGTGGTGTGGTGCTGATATCACTTTGAACATATTGGCTTCTCCTTTCTTAGGAGCGCTGCATCTGGTGGAAGAGGTGTGGATGAGGAGTTTGGGGTGATTCTTTATCATCCATTGAGTCTCAGCCTTTTCTGCTGATAGGCATCTGAGAGGTTGGGTACCCATGGGGACCTCCATGTGTCTGTGGGGCTTCTCACCTCACCAAGGTGCATTATTCAAAGCTTAGAGTTGAGTTATCTCACGTTGCTCGGAGCTGGGGAGATCATGAGATGACATGACATCCAGGGACCTTTTAACCGAAGCTCTTCCAGGATCCTGTGGCTCTACGGTGGCACTTGGCTGTGGTGCTCCGAGATGTGAGGTTCAGCCTGTTGCCTTATGGGCTGGAATGGTGCTCACGGTGCTTGCTGTGAACGGCTGTAGGACCCCGGCCATGGGCACATCAGGCATCAATCAGCCTCCCAGCCCCTCCCAAGGGGCAGCCCAAGCACAGCCTCCAAAGGGCCTGCAGGGACCATCAGTAGGGGAACTACACAGGGGATTGCTTCAGGTTGCTGCCTTGAAGGCCCAAACAAAGCATTCACTTCATTCAAATGGGCAATACTCACGGGCAGGAACCTGCCACATCCCTCAGAAACCAGATGGACCGGCTGGAAAGGAGTCCCGCAGCCTTGGGCTGTGCACTGGCATCTCTGGAGGGCTGGGAATCTTTACATGGTATTTGCTTTTATGGCTTTACAGTAAATGACTGTCCTGTATCACCGGTACATCAACAGCTGAGACTCTCTTTCTCTCATACAAAACCATTTTCCACTTCTGCCTGTGAGTTTTGGCAAAGGTCCACATAGCAGCATAGCAGATACTGCATGTGACTTTGCTGCTGTATTTTTCCCAAATCTTCTGCATTTGTGCGCCTCCTTCCTTGACCTTTTTTTTGCGTTCGCTCTTGCATAAGTATTGGCATGCTGCTCTCCCTGGATGCTCTCACCCTTGCCACTCAGTGACTTGGCTCTTCCCATGTTCCAATCCCTCCGCAAATGAGCTTATCTGGGAGCTCTGCAGAAACCCGATGGCTCTTTGAGGACTGGATGTAGCTCCCACAACACATTCCCAGCTCATCCAGAGGGACCTGCGCAGGCTTGAGAAGTGAATCTCAGGAAGTTCGACAAGGCTGAGTGCAAGGGTGGCCATGTCAGTGGGTGCCCCATCCCCAGCAATGCTCCAGGCCATGGATGGGGCCTGGGCAGCCTGATCTGGTGCGGGGCAACCAGCCCAGGGCAGGGGTTGGCACTGTGGGGCTGTAAGGGCCCTTCCAACCCAACTGTGCTGTGATTCTACGAAATGGTTAATTTTAGCCTTCCCAAAGGCAGGCCTTCGGAAAGTTATTAAAGCCTGGAGACGAACCAAGCGACGCTGGTGATTTTAAACTTCAGAAGGGTTTTTCTGCCCCACGCAGGTGCCGAAGGACGCCTGAGGCCTGGTGCCAGCAGGCGGCTGCCATGCGAGGCTGTGCCCCTGCCCTTGCTGCTCTACCCACCGTCCCTGCTGCGTGCCCGGCGCGGCACCGCTCCGCTCGCCATGGGAGGATGCTTCTCCAAGCCCAAGCCAGGTGAGATGGAGGGATGCGGGGATGTAGGTCAGCGGCAGCTCCGCGGGCACCGCTGGGGAATGTTAATTCTCCGCTCCTGCAGGGAGGATTACCGCCTGCTAATCCCCTGAATTCCTGAGCTCTGCCTTCGGACGGAGTCCTGTGGGGCTGTGGGGCTGTGTGGGGCACAGGAGGTTCTGGTGGAGGTTCTGGCACGTGCCTGGCCCTGATTCACCGTGATGTGTCCGGGGGCTGCTAGGACATCTCCCATCTCTCTCCATGAACTCCTGTAGCTCATCTTGGGGCCAGGTGGGCTCCTACTGTTGGGCAGCCTGAAGGACCTGAGATGTTGGTGTGATACGGGTCATGTCTGTGAGCCACCAAGCATCCCCAACCAGCCATCCTGGCTTTGCAAGGCACGGGCACACGGGTTTCTTTGAGACACAAAGAGAAAACTGGAGGTTGGTTTCTGCCGTGTGCAGAGGTTATTTCAGTGGTCATCGCAGTGCCCAAGGTACACTGGACACTACGGTCAAGTTTCTATCCTCCCACTCACTGCAAGTTTTCTTTAGTGAGGAACCACTCTGCGGCCTTCCTTGTTAAAAGGCGAGAGCACATCCAGGAATAAATGCTTCCATTGAATAAATTTGCAGCAAAGTCCCCTGGCAGCTCCGCTTTATTTTGTATACCATCAGCAAAATTGTGTTTAATCTTGGGCTGATGCAGGAATAAAAGCGCTCTGCGGGCGCATTTCCTGAGCTGCATATTTTCGTGTCGAGCTGTATTTGCATAGCAGGGCAAGCGGCTGAGAATGCCACCCTGTAATGGAACACTCCTTCTGCAGCTCTGTTTCTGATTAGCAGCCTTCAGAAGGTTTTGACAGCAGTTCCCCAGCCCCTTGTTAGCACACGCTGCAATGCTTCACCCCAGTGCTTATGAAACCTCCAAGTGCACCGAGATAAACAGATACGGATTTGCAGACGCTGATGGTGCTGGCAAACGTTTCACAACCTTTGCATGACGCTCGGTTTTCATGCTGCGCTCACATTTCTCCGTGCCAGAAAGACCTTTTGATGGGCAGAGAACCAGAGCAGGAGTCCCGCAGCAGCAAACAACTGCACGCACTGATATAAATATCAGCGTTTAATTCAGAGCTTGTGTTCAAGTAGTGACGTAATCTCTTATCTCCAGCGCTGCAGTCGCGTGACCCCAGGCACCGTTCTGAAGCCTGGTTCCCAGTCTCTGCGTAACTATTTTGGTGCTTGTGAGGGTGTGGGGGCTGCGTGTCGAGGCTGTTCCTGGGCCTCACTGCCCTTATCCTGGCTGCTGGGAGGTGGTAACGTATGGAGAGGCGCGGTGGAACCAGGCACATTTATCTCATGATTTTGTGATTCACTCTACTATTTTTAATGAGAACGGTTTTGAGTTGCAGGCCACTAAAATGAGAGGGCAGTGGCCAGGTGCCCACTGTGTCCCACCGGATCTCACCATGCCTCACCACATCCCACCATATCCCACCATGTCCTGCCACATCCCACCACATACCATCACATCCACAACGTCCACCACATCCATCACAGCTCACTACATCCCACCACATCCCATGGCATGGTGGATGTCATGATGGATGTCATGGCGTGGTGGATGTCCACTATATCCACCACAACTCACTACATTCCCGCAATGTCCCACCACCTCCACCACATCCCACCACGTCCACCACATCCTACCACAGCCCTTCACATCACACCACATCCCACAATATCCCACCATATCCCATCACATCCCACCATGTCCCATGACATCCACCATGTCCACCACATCCACCACGACTCACTACATTCCCACAATGTCCCACCACCTCCACCGCATCCCACCACATCCCTCCACATCCCACCACATCCCGAGATGTCCACCATATCATCCACATTCACCACAACCCACAACATCCCACTACGTCCCACCATGTCCACCATGTTCCATCACATCCTACCACAGCCCTTCACATCACACCACATCCCAACATATTCCACGATATCCACCATGTCCACCACATCCACCACATCCCACCACATCCACCATGTCCCATCACATCCCACAGTATCCACCACGTCCACCATGACCCACAATACAGTAAGTCAGTAATTCAGTGGAATTTCACATTTTCTGTCTTTCCTTTGGCTCAGCATGGGAACACAGCACACAGAGCATCACTTGGAACAACCCACTGCTTCCATATACTGAGAGGGGAAAAGCAGATTTGTCCTAAGTCAGGCAAGGGGCAGCTCATGGCTCTGACCCCAGCAGAGGGGCTGGAGCATGTCCTGACCTCGATGATCTCCCTCACTTCTCTCAACTCTGGCAACTTCTCTGCTGAGCAAAATGTCAGTTTTCCTTCATCTCTCTGAATCTACTCATTGATTGTCTTTCCTTAACCCCTTTGGCTTGTGGGTTTTAATTTTTGTCTTCTGTACAGCGCTTCCTGCTTGTGACATTTACAAGATTGGGGAAGCGAAATACTCTCCCATGTGCTTGGGACAGCTCTTTGGTCTCTGGCAATTATGCCCAGCTCACTATAAAAGTCCCCTAGTGTTTATTATAAATATTAATGACTTAGTCTCATGAGGTGCCTAGGAGATAAACAGACACTTTATGCCCGCTTGACAGATGTGGACATGAAATGCATTTTTTAAACTCGCAGCTGCCACCTGGCATGATTGGTTTGAGACGTTAGAGCCTGGTTTCTCAGGCACATGCTGTGACCATTTCCCTGCTCCATGGGGTTTGGTGGCACCTCGGTGATGCTCAAAGACTCTAATGAGTTGTGCCCAAGGAAAGGCCAAATGACTGGTACTATTAATGGCCATTAATGATTGTGGACATTTGCATTTAAGTAAGCTGATTAGCTTCACACAGAAGCCCTGTGCTGCTGCTCCCAGGAGCAGCCTCGTTGCCCTGAGATTGTCCCTTCTCGTGGTGCAGTAGCTTCCTCATTCAGTGCAGGTTTTACAACTTCTTCCAATGGCTTGGATGTGATGCGGGAGGTCTAGGATGGGGTCTGGAAGACCTGTGGTGGGATCTGGGCGGCCTGGGATGAGATCTGGAAGCTCTGCAATGGGATCTGGGAGGTCTGGGTTGAGGTCTGGGAGGTCTACAATGGGATCTAAGAGGTCTGAGATGAAATCTGAGAGGTCTGGAATGGGATCTAAGAGATCCGAGTTGGAATCTGAGAGGTCTGAGGTGGGATCTAGGAGGACTGTGATGGGATCTGAGGTCTGGGATGGAATGCCAGGGATGGGCTCTGGGAGGTTTGGGATGAGATCTGGCTCTCTGTACTTTCTATCCCAGTCCCCACCACCAAGGACCAGTCTCTCCCCTCCTGACCCCCAGTTCCATCACAGATATTTCCCATCTCCTCTCATTAGCCTGCCCGCCCTTGCCCTTGCATCCAGCGTTCCCAGGACAATCCTTGCAATTTGTGTTTCTTATCTCCTGAGGATCTTTAACATTCTTCAAGGGCTCCTGCAGCTCTCCTGGACCTCCCCATGCTGCTGCATGGGTAGGAGGGATTCTCATTACGGGGAGCAGCTTTCTGGTCTCTTCTAGAAATCCATCACTTGACTTTGTGCTAGCATTTATGGCCCAGATAGCTTGTTTTGTCAAACCTGCTAAATAGTTTAAACCTAAATAAACCAGACAATTCTTGCTTTTGCTGGAGATCCATGCTGAAAACTTCATGAAGAAATAATGTTGAGCATTTTTAATAGTGGTTCCTTATTAACTCCATCTAATGAAGGAGTTTTATACACCATGCAGTGTTGGCTTTCTCTTTCAGTTAATGTTATCTACCAATAAACAAAGGATTTTTTTGAAGTTTCTTTGAGCCCTAGAGGCCTTGACATGCTCACACTTAACTGCCTGAAGCTGTTTTCCATTAAACAGGACAGAAAGAGTGACAGAGGGATTGTTTTGCACCAGTGACTAATGCCTACTTGCAAGAGTATTTACTTTATGCATGCAAAGGTGCATAGCTGAGAAAGAGCGGTGGACTAATGGAGTTGGGTAATCAAGCCAAGTTTGATATTAAATGTTTTATCTTCCCATGCAAGACAACAAAAAATGTCAATTCTGATGACATCTGCCAGCCCCTTAAGAAATCCGAGGGAGGATGGAGAGGCAGAATGGCAGCAAAACTTCAGGCTTTGTTTTAATGAAGATTTCTGTTTGTTCCTGCAGTTGAAGTGAAAATTGAGGTTGTGATACCTGAGAAGGAGAGAAGCAAGGAGGAGATGTCACCCAACGGGAAAGCCAGCCCATTGGTTTACAAAGTCAATGGGACCGCCCGGCATTACCATCTCGAGGAGCATCCCATTGCCAGCAATCCCTACCACAACCCAAAGGACGTGGTGGAAGCATCTGTGTGCCATGTGAAGGACCTGGAGAATGGACAGTAAGTGCCTAGCATCTTCGTAGGTAATAATAAAAAACCCTTACTTACAATCCCTTACACAATCCCTTACTTACCTGGCTGTAGCAGAAAGCTCTTTGGTCAAACAGGCAACTGCTAAAGCAAGGGCTGGACCCTGGATCACTCAGGAATCCAAGCTTGCACTTCAGCAGTGAATGCATTTAACTGTTGAAACTAGTTACCAAGCACTGCAGCAGCCTTCCCATTGGGGTCATTTTAAGCTGAGAATGGCTCTTTTCCTAATAGTGTCTAAGCTCAAAGTAGAGGTGCGTGAGAAGGTCCCATGGTTCATAAGCAATGGGCCAGGTCAGAGGGGTCCCTTCTCCCTCTGGAACTCAGAGGGTTACTTGGGGATGCTGATTTCAAGGGTGAGAGAACAGAGTGCCCACTGTGGGGTCAGCACAGCTGTGTGGCACTGGTCACCCTCTGGGTCATTGGGACTGAGCACACGATGGGGAGTTTGCAGCTTCCTGTGTATTGCCTTCGAGATGCCAGCCCTTGTTTTTGCCTCTCTCAGATCACACAGTTCCTTGGGTAAGTTGTGAACTCTCTCACTTATCTTATCTTATCTCCCTACGGAGTTATGGTTGTCATTTAACGAGAAGCACAAGTTTTATCTGAATTGCTGAGGAATGCAGCAGGACTTGTACTGCTCTATGTGAGTTGTGCTGACTGAAGGACATCCCAGTGCCAAGTGTCCTGCTCGGGAGCGGGGCTGCCAGCTGGTGGGGCAGATGGCTCCCAGGCCAAGCAGGATGAGCTCCCTGCCCCTCTGCTTCCCCCCACATCTGCACCTCGCTCTGGATTTCATGGAGTGTCTCAGGGCTGGCAACTGGGAGATCTCTGCGTCTCTCTACAAGTACCTGAATGGAGGTTGCAGCCAGGAGGGGGTCAGTCTCTTATCTTAAGTGACAAGAGATAGGACGCCAGGAAATGGCCAAGAGGAGGTTCTGATTGGGTGTCAGGAAGAATTTCTTCATGGAGAGGATGGTCTGGCATTGGACTGGGCTGTCCAGAGAGGTGGTGGAGTCCCCATCCCTGCAGGTATTTAGGGAGTGGACGTGGCACTAAGGGACATGGTTTGGTGTTGGGATTCAGTAGGTCAGGTTGATGACTGGACTTGATGATCTTGAAGGTCTTTTCCAACTTAGACAATGTTCTGAAATGCTGCTTTCCAGCAGTGATAGCATCATTAACCACGTATCCAGTAGGTGAGGACACTGCAGTAGCTTTTTTGGTTTTGCAGACGGGGTGCATGGTCAGCACAGGTGTGCTTTTGCCTAGGCTTACACCTGTAAGCCATTCAGAGCTGGTGGTAGGTGGGCTGGAGGAAGGGGGAGCTGGGCAGGGTGAGACAGGGCTGCAGCACGAGGCAAGGGAATAGCACTAATTCTACCATTAACTCTCTGTGCTCCACTCCCCAGGATGCGTGAGGTGGACCTGGGCTGTGGGAAGGCACTGCTGATCAAGGAGGGTGGCGAGTTCTATGCCATGGGACACAAATGCCCCCACTATGGGGCCCCGCTGGTTAAAGGTCAGTCTGTGACCCTTGCTGTGTGAGTCAAAATGGGAAGCAAAGTGTTTGCAGAGCAGCCAGCCACGGGGATGGGGCAGTGCCGTGCCTCTTGCTCTGCTTCATCCCATCTTTGGGCTGATGTAATTCTTTCAGCAGCAAAAAGACATGTATCTGGTGTCAGTGGGGCAACTGCAGTTCACTCTGCCACAAACCAGCTCCTTCGGGCAGGGAAAGCCAAAGTCCAAGGCAGCAGTGTCTGAGCAAACACAAGGAATGACCTTGTTGCTCTGGACGTGTGATTTGCCAGCAGCTTGCAGACTCTGTGTTGCATCAGGTTCTGTTCTCAAGTGGGCTTGCTCTAAGGGATGCTCTGCTTGAGGCACAGCTTGCTCAGGCTGGTGCTAGGCTTATAGACCTGGGTGCAGGACCTAGGAGACTGCAGCCCTTCCCTCCGGGCAAGGATGTGCTAGCAGCTGTCCTTTGTGCAGGGGTTTTGTCCAAAGGAAGGGTCCGCTGCCCCTGGCACGGGGCTTGCTTCAACATCGGCACTGGTGACATTGAGGACTTTCCTGGCTTGGACAGCTTGCCCAGGTTCCAGGTGAGACCTTCGTTCCTATCAGCATGGCCTGTGTGGGAATGTGGGGCCAACACATGGTGGGACAGGCCTGTGGGCCCTCCTCACACCTCTTCCCTGTCCTACAAACCGCTGCTCTTTGTCACCCTCAGGTGAAGATCGAGAAGGAGAAGGTGTACATCCGAGCGAGCAAGCAGGTGAGAGGCAGAGCCGCCCCAGAAGCAAGGCCAGCAGCTGGCTCCTTGTGCCTGTGGGGGAATGCTGCTCTTCGGGCTCTCTGGTGGGAGGAGAAGTGTCTGAGCAGACGGATGTGTGAGCATCTAGAATGGGGGAACCCAAAGTCTCAAGCAGCAGTCCTCTCCTCTCAGCCATTTGGCCCCACCAGGTGCATCTGAACACGGTGTGGCAATGCAGGCCACGTAGTCCATCAGCTTCTTTGAATTTCAAAGGCATTATGAGCTCAGGTGCAGGCTGAAGTTCCTGATAGAACTTTTGCATTTCCATTTCCCCTGCTGACTGCAGAATCGCACAATGATCCACCTGTGCTGCTTTTCCTGTCTTTTTTCCCAGCCCTTTGTCCCTCCATCAATTTACCAACAACAATAGACACGTTTTTCTTTTGTACCTGGGAAGAGCGTAGTGCAGTGGGTAATGGGAAGGCATTTGGTTGAGCATGGGTTTGGAGTCCTCACTGGGTGCAAGGATGTGGTTGTTCCCTGGTTGGTAGTTGCCCCGAGTTCCTGCCTGGCTAACACCTGTTCTTCCTCTTGTTGGTGGCATAGGCTCTTCAGACACAGAGGAGGACAAAGATGATGGCAAAGTGCATCTCCTTGAGCAACTACAACCTGAGCAGTACCAATGTGCTGATCATCGGTGCAGGTATCGAGTGGCACGTTCTGGGACAGCAGTGTGTGTCCCCTCCCAGAGTGGGTGTCAGAACAGCAGGATGTCCAGATGGCTTAAGTAATATGTCTCATAGAGCCAAATGTGGAGCCCCAAACTGGAGATTGAGAGAAGGGAGACTGGAGGCATCCCATGTAGTTGTGATGACATGGTGTGTTGTAGGCAAGGCATACAGCTTGCAGAGCAGGATACTAAACCAACATGCAGTTAGCAATTTCTAGAAGTCCAGGGACTTGAAAGTCAACGGGGAGCTGCAGTCTCAAGCACATTTTCCCTTCCTTATGCCCATGCTGTTTGTTGATAAGAGCTGGAGTGTGATTCCCGCTGGCCAGGGGCGGTTGGGCGCTCTGGGGAGCATGGGATGGCTGAGGGTAAACAGCCATCCAAATCCTGAGCCAAGCTGCTCAGCAAGTGATGGTCATTGTTGCTGAAAGAACTTTCTCAGCCTTGACCAGCTAAGCTGACAGCTCTTTCTAAAGGCCAAGGTCTGTTCTGGTGAACTGGAAAGGAGATCTCAAAGCTAGCTGGGTGGGAAGAGACTACCACAGTCCATTGTGTTGGGTTGCTCAAGGCTGCCCACTGCTGTGCTGCACTGCTGGGCTCAGGAATATCCCCCACTGACCCCGTGGAAATCCATGTAGGCTTGAATGAGTTCTTTCTACCAAAACCTGAATTTGTAAGGGAAAAGGATTCAGGCCGTCAAATACAATGTGTGCATGGCTGGTGTGGGTCTTCTTTCTTAGGTGCAGCTGGGTTAGTCTGTGCAGAGACCTTGCGCCAGGAAGGTTTCTCAGACAGGATTGTAATGTGCACGATGGACAGACACTTGCCCTACGACAGACCAAAGCTCAGCAAGGTTTGTACCACCTCGAGTATGAGTTTCAAAAATTGCCCTTTGATATTTCTACTTGTTGCACAGTTATGTTTCTTCTTTGCTCATCCTGAAAGATGGAGCACAAAAGAGGAGTTGTACAAACTCTGAACAAGGGTTCACCAGCACAGAAACCAGGGCATTCTCCATATGCCTACCAGCAGCTCTCATGGCCTGGTCATGGCTAGATGGATCCTCTTACAGTGTTTCTGGGTCGAAAGCTTTAGAGGAATGAAATGGGGCTTGTAAACATATGGTAAACAGCATACTGTAAACAGCAAGGTCTTGAAGCTTGGACTTAAGGAAAGAACAGGCAGTGTACGTATTCCCCTTTATGTCAGGGATAGCTATCTAGGGGAGCTGATACTCAACTATCAGAGCTTCTAGCTCAGCTTGCAGTCCCAAAACAAAGCCTTTTTCAAAGGAATGCAAAGATACGTGGCTTTTTGAGAGCACTGGAAAGATCCATTAGAGGAGTAGCACATAAAGCTGTATGCCACAGGCTTCTTGCCTCCTGAAACTGCATCGTTGCCCTTCCTCTTGCTGAATGTGTTATCAATATGTCTCAGGCTTCCTCAGACTGCTCTCCTCTGTGCCCTTTGGACCATGACCAGCTCCTTGGTGTGCTGTGATGTCCCCGTTTCTGTTGCAGGAGCAGTGGACAGCAGCAAAGCCCTTGGGGCTTCTGCACTGCTCCATGCTGCCCTCCCCGTGCAATGTCATGGGAACCTGCACTCCCAAGCCGTGGTTCAGAAGCTCCTCTCTTAGTAAACACTGAAAGGTTAAAGAATTTGCAGTAAAACCCGTATGACCCCGCACCTGCCTCAAGACCTAAGATACAAGTTTCTTCTGAGTACAGAGTTATCTGAAGTCATGGAAAGGGAGTGCCCCCTGCTCCTGACCGAGTGGAGATGAAGGACTTTGCACGTCCATCCCTGGTATGCAGCTGATGCCAGGGGTGCAGGTGGTGAAGCCCTTGATTCATAGAGGAAATCTCTTAACAAATGCCATAGGGACTGATTTCAGATCGTAGAGATGTAGAGTCGCAGAATGGTGTGAGTTGGAAGTGACCTTGTGCTGGGAGCAGGCATTGCTCCGCTTGCTTTTCTGACTCACAGCTGTTGGTAGAAAAATGTGCTTTCTTTGTAGTCGATGGATTCCCACCCAGAGCAGATCGCCCTGCGCCCCAAGGAGTTCTTCCGCACGTATGACATCGAAGTCCTGACCGAAATGCAGGTAAGGAGGGTTCCACTCATACATTGTGGTCTCACCAGCTGATTTCTGATGCAGAAATGCCGAGTCTCCCTTGTTCCCTGGGCTGTTCTGTGCCCCAGATCTCAGTCTGCCTGTGGTTGTTCAGAACCAGAATGAATGCAATTCTTCCCTGGGCAAGCTCCACAGCAATTGTCATTTCTTATCTGCCATTTGCTGAACATCCTTGCATGGATTTGGGGTGACCAGCTGGCCTCTGATCAGGACAATCTGCCTGCAAGCACCCAGACAGTGATGGATTAAATATTTTCTCCTGTTATTTAATTTATACTGGGAGATCTTCAAGGATTTGTAGAAGTTGACTAGAATGATATAAGGTCTGGGCTGGCTGAGCTGCCGATAGGAACCAAACCTTAAAAACAAGAAAACTACTCAAGAATTAAAAATTAAACCCTATGTGATGGGTAGAACAGAAGCAGCAGAAAATGAGAGTTCTGCAGAGAAAGAGGCCAGATGGTAGTTTGTTAGACCGCCCAGGCCAGGCAGAGCATCACCATTCTCTCGAGGATCTGTCATTTGCAGTGCAGATGTTGGCTTTTTGAAGAGGTTCCCAGGGATGAGGTGCATAGAGAAGCAATCCTAAGCTTGGAGTGTGCAAGGTGGCTGCAGAGAGGCAGCTGCCTATGGAAGCTGGGGCACGGGGCGAGGGCAGGGCTGGAGGTGGTGGGAATGAGACAGGGGAGGGATGGCAGGTTTGAGGTGCGTGGGGATGTGAGCCACACTGCACTGCAAGAGGACAGATCCTGTCCTGGCATAAGGTCTGCAATTAGATTGCAGGAGATAGCCCGGGGTGAGCAGAGTTCTGGTGCTGGTGAGGATCTCCTGAGTCCATGCTTCATGCTGCTGGTGCTGTTCCATGCCCCATGTGTGGAGGCACCAGTCTCCATTCAAGAACAATCATGGGTATTTCTGAACACTTCAGTTGGTCAGTCCCTTGACAAGTAGAGGCAGAATGGGAGGAGGAAGATAGGATCAGTGAACTGTAGCATCATTAAGGTTGGAAAAGACCTCTAAGATGATTGGGTCCAACCATCCACCTACCACCAGTATTGTTCAATAGCCATGTCCCTAAGACATGGATGGGCAGCCTCTGGCTCAGCAACGTGGCATCTCAGTGGGTATCTAAGATTTCATCCCTTAACATGATTTAGAAATGATTTCAGGCTGCGGCTGTGGATGTCAAGAACAAGACGGCTGTGTTCAAGGACGGATTTAAGATGGAATATAACAAACTGCTGATAGCGACTGGAAACACGTAAGCTACAGGGAAACATTTCAAAGATCAAGAGAAACTATTATATCTGAGAATCTGAGGAGCTTGTGCCTGGGGATGAGGGATCAAACATGACACTTCAATTCAGAAACCAAATTTGTTTGCAAAAATGTTTGCAGAAAAGGCAACAAACACATATTGGATAGGTCTGTATCTCTCTCTCCGTAGCTGTGTTGGGTGTATCTACTCAACCAAAGCTGAGAATCAAATAATACATCCACTTGAATTTCCACCTTTCATTTCTGGCCGACCTTAAGATCTTTGGGGTCCGGTGCCTGCAGATGTGTGCTGCTGCCACAGCAGCTGCTAGGGTGATGCAGCACAGCAGCCAAATGCACCCACCACCTATGGAGGTGCATAAGCCTTGGGAAATAATTTCAAAATCCTCATGCACAAGCTCCAAGTACACTGGGTAAGTGTTTTTAATGTACCTGAATTATTTAGGATTGTCAGTCCCATTTCCAGATGTGAGTCGCGAATGCAAAGGCCAGATATTTAAAAATATATATGCCCCAGTAAATGCATGGGGATGACAGGATTAAACTGCTACTGAAGCTGCATCTGTGCAGGCATATAAAACCTTTAAAGTCTGGCTCCAAACCTTCTGCTGAAGGACAGGGTTAGCTGTGTCCCACTGGGCTTCTGAAAATGTTACTGTGTGACAGCAGTTAAGCTTGGAATTACAAAGCAGGAACCATCCTGCATCGTGCTCCGCTTCCCTGCACAGAACTTATCCCAGCCCTATAGGGTCGTCCTGCCAAGCGGCTGCATGAGGGCTGTTCCTGGGGCCGAGAGTTTTTGCCATTGTCCTCCAGCGCTTGGGTTTTGCCTATTATGTCTCCAACCTGGGTGATTTTGCAGAGAAACGTGGCAAAATGTGGTGCCTTGTCCTGGTGGGCTGCAGACAGCTAGGCCAAGGTGTCTGCAGGAGCCCAGCCCAGGTAGCCCTCCATTTGTGTTTTCAGGCCCAAAGCTCTCAGCTGTAAGGGCAAGGAAGTGGAAAACGTTTTCAACATCCGGACGCCGGAAGATGCGAACCGTGTGGTGAAGCTGGCCACCAGCAAGAACGTGGTTATAGTGGGCGCTTCCTTCCTTGGTGAGCCCTCGTTTTGCAGATTTCCGCACTTCTCAGCTTCCCATGTGTCCCTGCAGACTGCCACAGCCCTCCTTCCAGTTTGTCATTACCCTTTGGGAGGTATTCCCCACCAAATGTTTTGAAATACACAGCCTTATAGTTTCTTTTATGTTTCTTCTTTTTGTTTGATGCATCTGCAACAAAATTTCTGTGGATCCTGCATACCACAGGACTAAATGATTTTTAGGAAGGTGATTTATTCAAAAATGTTCAGTATTGGTTTCTCTCTTTTTTGAAATTTAATGTTTTAAAGATTCAGTCAATCCCAGCTACCAAAAAAGCATGGGGTTTGAGAGACCAATTGGAAACTGCAGATCTTCAAAGAGAACTGTTTCAAAAAACTACCATAGAGAGAAAATGTCTTGCAGAAGCTTTCCATGCAATCACCAGCACCAAAATTGGTCAACAAAAATCCCAAAAGAATAAAAAAGACTCAAGCCACAAGGGCTGGTTCCACCCAGTAGCTGCTCACTTCTAAAACATTCACAGCCATGAGGAATGTTTCTCTCTTCCTTCATCTGAGGTCCATTACCAAATGGTTCCTGTGGCACTTTGGGACTTTGTTAGGGCCAATTGCTTGTTTTGATTCCTAAAGCCCTCCCATGGCTTCCACCTCTAAGAATAAATGGCTGTGAATGATAAATCCCATACAATACTCAAGGGTTCTATGAAAGTGGTGTGGCCCAAGGTTGGGTGCGGGGACGGCGCTGGGCCACTGGGATGTTCTTGTGTTCCCCAGGGATGGAGGTGGCTGCCTACCTTGCGGAGAGAGCCCACTCGGTGTCCCTGGTGGAGCTGGAGGAGGTCCCATTCAAGAAGTTCTTTGGGGAGAGGGTTGGCCGCGCTGTCATGAAGGTGACCTCGCTTTCCTGTCCCAGCGGTGGTTTTGGTGAAAAGAGTGGGTTCTGCTGGTTTCAGTACCTTGGGGTGCAGTTGTTTGGGAGCTGATTTATTGATGGAGCCACGGAGGTGCTCCATGGTGCAAGCCCTATAAAGTCTGGGATGGGAGCCTCTCTGGGGTGTCCATGAGTGAGGATGGTCCTGTTGCAGTGCGGGCATGGGACCCCACAGTGGGATGGAGCTGTAGGGGCTGAGGTGTGCCCACTGTTCCCACAGATGTTTGAGAGCCACAGGGTGAAGTTCTACATGCAGACCGAGGTGTCGGAGCTCCGGGAGCAGGATGGCAAGGTATGGTGTGGCAGAGGGTAAGACACAAGAGGTGTCCACGGCTCCACATATCACCCCATGGGGCTGCTGTCTCCTTCAGGGTCGGGTTTGTGCCCTCTCTTTCCTAGCCCCTGAAACTTCTACTCCTGGGCTTAGCCCACAGGAGGAGGCGTGCTCCAGCCATGGTGTTTGGGGTGGTATCATTGCTCTGAGATCCTGGAGGGGCAAAGAGAGCATTGAGGATGACCTTACTGGGGCACTTCCTGGTTCAAGCTTTAACCCTGTCCCTAGAAAGTCTGCAGTACTCCCTCAGAGGGCCCCCAAACTTGTCCTGTTGCCATTATAAGGGATTACGCTCAACTTGAATGTCAGAAATGAAGTGAGATACTAGCTTGGCTTGCTGCTGCTACAGGGTTTTACTTTGTTGTCTCTGAAATAACTGCAGTTTCCCCCTCTCTCCTGTACAGCTGAAGGAGGTGGTGCTGAAGAGTGGGAAGGTGTTGCGTGCGGACGTTTGTGTCGTTGGTATCGGTAAGGGGCCACTGCTGTGAGGTCCTTGGAATACACTGGGGCACACTGGGAAGCTTCTGGAGCACCCTAGACCAATCTGAGGAGCTCTGGGAGTACTCTAGGGTGCCCTAGAGAACACTAGGTTGCCCGGGGAGGTTTCTAGGGTACACTGAGAAGCCTCTAGGGTGCCCTAGAGCACACTGAGGACTGCCAGGCCCATCAAGCCAGTGGTGGTTTGCTCTGCCAGTGGTGGAAATGGAACTGGAGGACCATAAGAAGAGGGTATTTTTCTCATTTACCCTTGTGGAGAGAAAGGCCCCTATCTAATTGTAACTTTTCTACACTTCACTAACTGGATGAATCACAGGATTCGTATTTCATTCTCCCGTTGCTTTATTGACTGCTCCACAACAGAGCAATTTGTGAAGTCTAGAGGAAGAAAAAGGCCTTTTGCCTTCTCCCACAGGTGCAGTGCCAGCAACAGGATTTCTCAAGCAGAGTGGCATCAACATTGACTCCAAAGGCTTCATCGTGGTCAACAAGGTGAGCATGGTGCAGCCAGCTCCTCCAAGCTGGACATGCCTTGGGCTCTGAGCCATCAGCACGGGGACAGTCTGTCCCCAGATGCTGAGATATGGATCCTGCCATGTGTGTGGTTTGCAAAGCCCAACCATTTTGGTGCTGAGGGCGTCCACATCTGCGCACCTCCCACCCCTGGGGACCTTGGACAGTTCCCTGCTGGCTGCTCAGGAAGGGTGAAAACCCCACCAAGCCCTTCTGCTTCCTCCCATCAGATGATGCAGACCAACATACCTGGAGTGTTTGCAGCTGGTGACGCCGTCACGTTCCCACTGGCCCTGAGGAACAACAAGAAAGTGAACGTCCCCCACTGGCAGATGGCCCATATGCACGGTAGGTGCTCCTCAGTGCCTTTGCTTTGCACAAGAGATTGCTTGTGGGAAGGAACCTTTTCCATATCCACAGGAAATTTCCAACCCTTTAGGAAGAGAATGAGACAACTGAAAACAGGGAAACCGAGCAGTTGTAGGAAATGTTGGGAAAAATGTATTTTCTGCTGTCCCCCACGTTTGGTCAGGCTCAGGGCTTCCTCACTTTCTCTGCTCTTTCTGTCTTCCAGGCCGTATTGCGGCACTGAATATGCTGGCCCACGGCATGGAGATCAGCACGGTCCCCTATCTGTGGACTGCGATGTTTGGGAAAAGCATTCGATACGCAGGTGAGGGATTCCCTGGGGCTGCTGTGGACTCTGGAATTGTTTTGGGTTACAGAAGCCACAGCCACCTTGCAGGGCCACTTCCACCCCCCTCAGCTGGCCCAGGGTGGTGTGCAGGGACAGCTCTTGTTTTGCAAGGCCTGAAGAGCCTTGTGGATATGGCATGTCTCCCTAAACATGCGTGTATTTGAGCAAGCACGGATGATTCTTGATCCCCCTGCCTTCCAATGCCCATTTCTCAGTGACTGCAGGATGGCTGCCTCTACTGTAACTCCAGGTTAAAACACTTTTTGCTAGGGCCAGAGCTGTATCCAGTGGAAAGAAGTGAAGACCAATTTTTAATTCCATGGACCGACAAGACATTTGCTGTGGAAATTGTTTTCTTAGCAACAGTGCTTCTCCAACTCATAATAATTCCATCTTTCAGGCCATGGGGAAGGATTTGATGATGTCGTCATTCAAGGGGACTTGGATGAACTGAAGTTTGTTGCATTTTATACCAAGTAAGTGTTTCTCCTCTCCGTGTCCCTACAGGAGCATTTGTCTCAGCTTGTTCTGCTAGGCTGGAAATTATTTTTGCTAGAGCTTCTTCCAGTCAGTTCTGTTCCACTGTGGGCACTGAGGTTGGAGGACATTAATAAGACTGCACGTACAAATGCATTAGTGCCAGGCAATAGAGAAGCAACGTGCTGAGTGTTTCTTTCCAGCACACAATCTTCTTTGAAGCTTCTTCCCACCCCTCCTCTCTATCCTACAGCACAACGGGTGCAGCTATTTATCCCAACCCTAATTAGAAACGAAATGCCAGAGCACTTTAATAAAACATCTGTGGAGCTCTTTCGAGGGCAAGGCGAATAATCCCCTGCGTGGTGCGGGGCCTCATGCTGGGTCTGCGGGGCGGGCGCTGAGCGCTGCCTTCTTCTGCCACCCAGGAGGGGCCCCAGGAGATGGCTTTGGTGTGGCAGGACGGCACCGTGCGCCGAGAGCTGGAGGTACTGAGGGGTCCAGTGGGCTTCTCTCAGCCACAGCCCCATCTCTCTGCCTCTGCCAGCGGTGACTGGGAGCGTTCCTTTCCTCCTTTTCTTGCCATTTGGTGATAGTCCTGCTGCTGGTGCTAACGCTTTTGGATGAGGATGCTGTCCCATAGTGGCCGTCTCCTGTTTCCCACGTCTACCTGTTGGCTTAGACTCTTCTTCTGGTGTGTGCTGGTTCTTGCATGAAACGCTGGTGGTCCCCGTTGCTGGAGCCTGCCCTGAGCATCAGCTTTCACGATAGAACTCTTTTCTTTTCCAGAGTTTGAAGAATCAAACTGTTTATCCCCATTCAGAGCTGAGGGTGAGCTGCTGAGAGGTCAGCCTGGGGCTCCGTGCAAGGGACGGGGTGCCCTGCAGTTGTCCCCATGGGACACCACAGTACCTCCGCCAGTACAGACCAATGTCGTCCCAGTCTGTAAAACCGTGGAGCTCTTGGGAGACTCAGTGAGCAGCTGTGGTTGCCTTCCTCGTGGCACCCTGTTTCCACTGCACTGAACCCTACAGAAGAAGGGATGGCCATGTGCAGATGGTGCTCATCCCCAGCAATTTACTGTCTTTGGGCCAAGACTTCTGGTTGCTCCCAGTCCCAGCTGCAGAAAGGGCATCCTTGTTGGCCTCAAAAGACCTCTTGAAAAAGAGGGACTCCTCCTGGCCTCAGACAAAACGATTCAAAGCCACTGCTGATGTGAGATGCTCCAGTTCACTACTGACCTCCTTCACTACTGCTCCATCTCTTCCGGTGCTGTGAGATGCTCCAGTTCACTACTGCCCTGCACATTATTTCACAGAAGGACCACCTGCCCCTTGTCTTGCTGATGGAAATGGTTGCCTGTGTTGGTACACAACAGCATCTCACAGTGGGGAGAGAACCTCCTGGATCAGCTGTCAGTGCAGGGTCATGTAGCACCTGAGTTCATCGTGTTCCAGCAGATACTCCCAGTGCCAGGGTGCTCTTCTTGGGGGCTGTATTGGACGTTAATGATCTTCTGAGGGACATGGGTCAGTGGGCACGGTGGTGATGGGTTGACGGTTGGTTGGACTGGATGATCTTGTTTTTTTCCAACCATAATGATTCTGTGATTCACATGCAGCTGCATAGAGGACAGAGTGTAGTTTAAAACAGCATCCAGCCTAGATTTTGCTGGCTCCTTGCACACTCCTGCCATTTCGTGCATGCATTAATGGATGAACCAAGGCTTTGCAGCTGGCGCAGTGCTGCTGCTATTCCCTCTGCAACTTGCTCCTTGCATCCTGGCACAAGCAGTGTTCTCCCTGCCACTGGAGGAGCCCAGTGGGGCCAGTCCCTCTCTGTATCTGGGCAGCATGGAATAAGCTGTGGAAAAGCTCCAGTGTGTCTGGAGTAGGTTCTGGGCTCCCAGTCTGGACAGGGAAGCTGTGGTGGTGTTGCCCTGTGGCAGTGAACTGATCCTCGTTTGTTGGGTGCTTCCACACTTCAGCTTCCTAAGCCTTGTCGCCTATGTTTAATATCTTGCTCGTGCACCTTCCCTGATCTTTTACGTTGTTTGTTTATTCTGTTACTAATCAGGAGTCAGGCTCTGAAGATTTATGCTCAGGCTGACTTCTGCAGATCTCAGAGCAGAGGAACCCTTCTCCTTTGCTTTGTGACCTTTACCCAAAGCTCCTCTGACATTTTTACATCTCTCCTTCTGCTTCATTCATTTCCCATTCACCTTTCGATCTCGCGTTGTACCACCAGCACTGGGGTTTGGGCAGGTGATGGTCAGCCAGACAGGGACACGCTGCTCCATCATCAGCTCCATCTCTTCTGGTGTTTCCCCCATGTGCCAGGGTGCCCAGATCTGTCTCCATCCCGCTGCACTCAGGTGCCTGGGGTCCCATCTCTGGGCAGTGGCACAGAGGCAGCTCTAGCCACCCTAGTGAGCATCACCAGGCCGACACACGAACTTCAATGAGACCGCAGTGGGGTCAACCAGCTCCAAGCCCTCTACTGTCCTTATCCCACACCGCAGTCAGTGCTCACACCTCGGGACAGGTCCCATTTCCCTTTGCTTCCCGCCTCTCTCCAGCATGTTGCTTTTGGGTGATGGAGACATCCCTGTTGGGGCTGCCCTGACCTCTCTGCTCTCCGGCCCTAGGAGCGACGAGGTGGTGGCCGTGGCCAGCATGAACTACGACCCCATCGTCTCCAAAGTGGCCGAGGTCCTGGCTGCCGGCAGGGCCATCCGAAAGCGCGACGTGGAGTAAGTACGCGTGCTGTGCCGAGAGCTGGGCTGGGGAGGAGCCTCGAGGGGGCCGCCTAACCCTGAGTGTCTTTTCTCTCTCTGTCTCCTGCTGCATCCGCACCTTTTAGGCTGTTTGTCCGTCACGGCAAGTACGTTCAGTTTCGGGTCTTGGGTCCGTGTGGGGTTTTGCAGGAGAGCCGCGTCTCTAACTCCTGCACGGAGACACTGATGATGGCCATGTGCTTGCATAGCAACCCCAACCTGCTTGAGCTGTTTTGCATGGGGTGGAGGTGAAGGCAGAGGAAGGGGTGCTGCGCAGCTCGCAAAGCTCACAGTGCTGCTTGTTTTTGTCTTCGTAGAACTGGAGATATGTCCTGGCTAACGGGGAAAGGCTCCTAACGCAGACGTGGCTCCTGACGCTGCGCTCGCCTCGAGGAGATGGGGACGGCCGCAGCTCCACGGCACGATGCGAATAATGCACCCGAGTCATTTTCCCTTGAGACTTGGCCGAACCCAGCCTCTTTCACCGAGCAGTCCCCTTCCCGGCAGCTCTCTGTGCATGCGAACCGCCGCCGGCTCTCCTGGTCCCGCAGCCACCGGCCGTGGGGTCAGCGGGTGGAATTCCCACTGGGAAGTCAGGAAAACAGACCCTGGGGGAGCGGGCTTGGCACCAGCGTGGCTGGCAGGGAGCTGCAGACTGCTGACACGGGTGCCCGGGTGCTGCTGGGTGCCGCATCCGCCCTCTCCAAGCGGCACAACGAGAGCCCCAAGCGCATCCCTTCACCCTGTGAACAGCACGAGTGCCTTTCGTCGCTCTCTGTGGCCAGCACATGCTCTCAAGCACATTGCCCCTTCCCAAATCCTCTTTCCTCCCCACGGAGCCCAGCGTCCACACCCTCCCCTTAATGGTTATTGAAGGACTGACATTGCTGCTGATGCGTTACTCGAGGAAGAAGAGCTGGAGGGGTATTTCTGGCTGTCCTCTGCCCTTTGTCACTTATTCTTCCTGTCGCCTGGTGACAGGGCTACATTTCTCTTCTCAGCTGGCAATGTCAGTGCTCTGTGGCCATGCTTTCTGCCCCTGGCTGGCAGAAGGGCCCCGGATCTTGCTCAGGAGGGGAGGTGCCCAGTCCAGCTTTCCAGTGCTGTCCTTTGGGAGCTTTGTTGCCCGTCTCTCAGTGTGTTACCTTCAGCCCAAAGCCAGAGAATTGCTATTTTCAGTTTGATTCACCCCCTATGAATGAAAGCAGCGCTCCTGTTGTAATCTAGACCCTTTCTGCTTCCTTCCAACCTCAGCAGGTTGGCCAGATGGTGCCTGCACCTCCTCTGTGCAGGGTTCCCTTGGTGTCCCACATCCTGCTTATCTTTATTTCCAGACTTTCAGATCTTTACTCAGATAGCAACATCCCCATCATCTGTCACACCTCTGCTTGGTCCCTTCTGCTTTCACTGCCAGGCTTTTCCCAGGCCGTGTGACCAGTGATGGCGGTAGGCAGGGATGTGGGCACAGTGCCTGGTTGCTGCTCCAGATCCATGTGTCCCATGGGCAGATGTGGCTTTGCATCACGCATCTTGCTGCTGGGGCGGTCAGATGCCATCCAGCAGCAGTGGGATCACTGACCTGATATTGCTCTGCTCCTTTCCCAGCGTGTGCCCTGGCAGCAGCCCCAGCAGCACCGTGTGCTCCCCAGCAGAGCCTGGCTCAGCTTTTCCAAAGCTCCCACCCTCCTGCTCACCCAAAGCCACCATCCTCTGAAGTCCTCCCAGGCAGATTTGCAGTGTGTTGTGCTTTTCAGAAAAAGCATGTCCTGTCCAGACATGGCCAAATAGACCAGCAGGGCCTCATGGGCCTCTCTGCTGGCCCTTCCTTAGTGCACTGTCCTTATCTAGTAACAGACCAACACTCACAGCATGCTGTATTTATTCCATACCTTGTTACATTGCCTGGGATATCCATGTAGCACAAGGCTTTTCCCCCAAAAAGAGCCCTTGGTGGGCTTCAGCCAGGTGCACACTGATCTCATAGTGCTCCCTCCTCCTTCCTGGCAGCCTGCAGCGATGTGCTCCACAGCTTCGATTTAGCTTTACCAAGTAGAAGAATCCTTTTTATTTGGTTTCTCGTGTCCCTTGCCAGGGCCTGGCCCTTAAGGACCGCTTTGCAACAGCCTCAATATCTGCAGCAGCCAGACCAGGCACCTTCTGGGATGGGGCGAAGGCTGAAGATCACGAGGAGAACCATTGGGTAGGACCAACAGTGAAGGACTCAATGCCCCGTCCTTGCTAAGGGATGCTGCAGTGAGCGGCTGTGCAGGAACCCACGCCTCCCCAATGGGGACCAACTGCTCCAGTGAGAGTAAAAGGCTCCATGGGTCGGGGGACTTTGGGACTTGTTTCTGGCAATGTCACCTCGACGCCAGCGTGGAGATGGTGGGGCACCTCTGCTGCAGTGCCCTTCTGCGAGGGGAATGGTCTCAGGGGATGGGACACATCCACATCCATCAGGGAATTTGAAGCAATAATGATGCTGATCCAATGCAGCGGGGAGAGGGTGCAGTGGGGCAGCGTGCTGCACGGAGGGGACGTCCCCATGGCGGTGACAGAGGGACAGCCACCCCCTGCTGCTGCCCCACTGCAGGGGATGCTCTGTACCCTTGGGCTCAGTGCCTGGGAGCTCTCGCTGTGGCAATAAAGGCCCTTCCCCAGCGGCTGCGTCCCATGGGAGCCAATGGCCGCCTGGCCCCACGCATTACTCCGAGCCGTCACCGCGTTAATTCCCCTCCTGCTAATCCCAGCTGAGCTGCCAGCCATGGCCGCGCACACGCCGCTGCCTCCCAACCTGCGCTGGGGGCTGACGGCCTTCAGCGGTGTCCTCTTCACCACCAACAAGACATGGGACAGCGGCACCGCTCACCTCTACCGCCCAGGTACCCCCGGGGGGGTTCACTGCTGCGCCCACACTGCAGGCAGAGATGGGTCCCTGCACCCCCAGCAATGGGGGGCAGCGAACATCAGTGCTGTTGCAGTGGGCTGCGAGGCAGGGGAGGGATGCTGGGGGTACCTGGGGTCCTGCCCAGCCCTGCTTTGCCCTGCCCAGCGCACGAGGTGCTGGCCAGCCTGCCCCTCCAGATGATGCTCTACTTCAACGCCCACTACTTCCCCTGCTGGTGCCTGGCCGAGGGCATGATGCTGCAGCTGAAGGTACCCTCAGCTTTCCAGGCAGGGAATGTTACACGGGGAGGGCAGAGTGGGCAGGGCTGGGGACCAGCGTGGAACTGGGAGGGACGAGGCTGTGCCCCGTTACAGTACAACCTGCTGCCTCGCTACTACCAGCTCCTCCTGCTCGCTGCCTTCCTCATCCTCACACTGGCTGAAGCAGCTCGGCTCTACCTGGGCTACATTGGGAACCTGCAGGAGAAGGTAAGGGCTGGCCCTCTGCTCCGTGCTGGAAGTCCCCTTCGCCCAGGGTCTGAGAGCCCAATACCCCCCTTCCTCCTTGAGTGCCAATCCAGGGTGCTCCTGGGGGTTCAGCCCCTGCAGAGGCGCCCCCCCACGTACCAGGGGTGCCCATACATCCTCATCAGCCTCTGCCCACGCAGGTGCCCGAGCTTGCTGGGTTCCTTCTCCTTTCCATCCTCATCCAGCTGCCCCTCCTGCTGTTCCTGCTCACGGACCACCTCACCCTCCCCCTGCCGCTGGAGCTGGCCGTGCACAGCCTTCTCCTGGCCTTCCTCGTCTGTGAGGTGGTGGCCGCCTTCCTGGCGCTGCGGGCGATGAGCAGGCAGCTGGCGGCTCAGTTCTACCTGCGGCAGTTCAAGGTGGGCAGCCGGGGTGATGCTGCGGGACCCGACCCACCCCGCAGAGCCCAACAACATTAAACAGCAGCTGACCCCCCCTGCGCTTCTGAGCACTTATTCTGAGCCAAGCAGCTCTGGGGCTCATGGGGTTCCCTGAGCTCTGCCATCAATAAAGGGGGAGGTGGCCACGCTGACCCCCCCCACAGGGCAGAGTTGGGGTGGGCAGCTCAGTGCTCGCAGGACACTGGTGCACTTTCTCTGCGTGACCGTGCAAAGGACACAAGGCTCCAAGGGAAAGAGCAGGGCCAGAGCCACCTCCCACTTTTTGGACAGCTTTATTTCAGTGCATCCCTGCTTTTCACAGGAAACCAGCCCCCACGTGGGAAGGGGAGAAGCGCAAAGTGCTTTAAGCCTCTTGTGCTGAGCACGGACCGACCCCATCCCAGCAAGCCCCAGCCCTGGCAGCAGCTCTGCAGCACGGCCCTGGAGCTGTGTGCTGTGCCAGGACGACTCTCCACATGCTCTCTACGTGCCAAGGACTTCTGCTGATGCCAGCACTCCTCCAGAAGGGCAGCACCCAGCCCCAGTGCTTGGCCAGAACTGGGCCACCTCCTGCAGGGCCAAAGCTGTGCCCCATCGCATCTACCTGCAGGTCACTGGTGCACGTTGCTGAGCATCCCCCAGGTCCTGGCCAGCCCTCTGTGCCTCAGCTGCTGCCTCTTTCTTACCTTTGGGGGCTTTTACCTGTGAAATGAACAGTGATGTTTGCTGCAGCACAGAGAACGCCCAGGTCCTGCCCTGCTCTGCCCCTTCCCACGCTAACAGTTCCATTCCTTGAGGCTGACTTGAGATTCGAGTTGGAATCAGGTTAAGTGTGTTTTCCCCAGGAGGATGGTGCAGCCCTGGGACACTTCCCCATGGAGCTGGAGGATCTCCAGCCTCAGAGGCTTCCGCCCCTCTGTCTGAGCTAGGGCTGGCAGCAGTCTTGCTCTGATGGGGAATGAGAGGGCTCTGGAAGGGCTCCCAGTCCACCTGGGCAGTGCCAAGCAGACATCACGCACAGCAAGAAAATCTACGGCATCAACACCCACACAGCTCCCAGATCTGGTGAGCCCAGTTATAATGAAAGGGCAAAAAGCAACGAAACCAGCTCACAAAACCTCAGCCCTCCCCGAGCTCTCCTCTACCCCTGCAGCCCATCCTCACCTCTTCAAACTTCTCCTTCCAATAGAAGTCAGCCTTCGTATCCAGGTAGAGCAGAACCAGGTCACAGACCATGGTGGCCTAGAGGGGGATAAATTGAGCTGAGGTGGGGAATGCTGCGGGTCAGGGCTGGTAGAGGGGAGAGCCACGGTCACAGCCATGCAAGGGACAGGGACACCACATCTGGGGGAAAAGGGGAAGGGCGATGGCAGCATGTGCCAGGCATGCTACACTGGGCTGCACATCCTCCCTGAAGCTAGGAAGCTGCAGGTGGGCAGGGAAAAGAGCAGATGGGCAGCAGATCGCAGCCCATGGATCAGAGGAAAAGAGCATCTTCAGTACTCACAGCTCCCAGGAATGCGATGCCGGTGCCGAAGCTGACAGCAGCAGGAATTATGCTGAATTTTCCAGCCTGACAAAAACAGAGGGTGGAGGAGAGAAGGCAGAGAGCAGGGAGAGGGCTGCGAGGAGCCCACCGGGAAACTGTGGGGCTGCAGGAGGAGCCCTGCAGGCAGTGACAAAGGAGGAAGGGGTTCGAGGACACGCTACCTGGCCGTGCACGGAGATGTCAAAGCGGATGCCGTACAGCTTCAGCAGGCTCCGGTAGTGCTGCCGCTGCGAGTCCCAGTAGTAGGAGGCCGTTCTGCAGAGGGACACAGGGCTCAGCCACACGTCCCTGCACCCAGCCAGGTGCAGCACGGCTGGTTTACCAGCTCCCATCTGCCCTGCTGTTCCTTTCAGGGAAAGGGAGATCCCAAGTGACAGCAGCGCGCCCGCCCCAGCGCCCTCACCTGAAGTTGTAGCTCCTGTCCAGCAGGGTGAAGGAGTAGCGCGGCTGGCAGCGGGCAGCGGGCTGGTCCAGGTCGCAGTCCCACTCAATGCGCACGCTGATGCTTCCTCCCTGCAGCCAGCCAACACGCGTTACACCCCGGGGACTGGAGTTGTCATGGACGGTTGGGTTGGAAGGGACCTGAATGCCCCCCAGCCCCACCCCCTGCCCTGGGTTGGTTGCCCCCCATCAGATCAGGCTGCACGGGGCCCCAGCCAGCCTGGCCTCCTTTGCCCACACCTCTGGGGAATTTGCAGTCACCTTCCACGCTTTACAATAGAAAGAAGCAAATACCAGCAGTGCGAGGTCCCCAAAGGTCTCCCCAGCTGCTTCCACCATGTCGCGGATGCGGAACACGGGGCAGGAAGGGCTGAAGAAGGGATCGTACACGCAGGTCTTGAAATAGGTGGGGTCACTGGTCTGCAAAGTGTTGCCCCTGGAACAGGAGAAGGAGAGAGAGAGGGGTGGCACGTGGCCCCCGGGATGAGCTGAGCATAGAGGCTGGGCCGAGCAGCAGGCACCATGGGCTGGAGGGTGTCATACTTACTTGGAGAAGTTAAATTTGGTGAAGTTGACAGTATTTTTTATAAAAAGAGTGAAATTCTCTGCCTCAGCCAGAAGAGGTTTCCTGCAAAACAACCGAGGCACATCGCCATTCCACAGTCCCGGGATCTGGGCTACGGTGGCAGTGACCAAGGACCACAGAATCATGGAACCACCAAGGCTGGGAAAGACCTCTATGGTCATCGACATCAACTGTGCACCCAGCACCAAAACTGCCCACGTCCCTCAGTGCCACATCGCCACGTTCCTTGAACACCTTTAAGGACCGTCCCCATCCCCGTGCCATACCTGGGCAGGGTGTCGTTCTCCACGGGGCACCAGCCAAAGATCTCACAGGTGGAATGGGTGCTGTTGAACATCACACATTTCCCAGTCTTAATCCCTAGAAACGAGGCAACGCCAATCACCCCCTGCTCTTCCGGGCAGCCTGCCAGCCTCTTATTGCAAGAGAGCACTGAACTCGGGCAGTGAGGCATCGCTATGGAGCTGGAATTGAGCGAATTTATTTTATTTTTTTTAAGCAAAGCACGCTGTACCGTTGCCATGAACCACCGGGTTTCCCATAGGACAGTCCACATCTTCCATGCAGATCCCATCCAGCACAGAGGGGCTCTGAAAGAGACAGGGGAGAAGTGGTCACTGCAGTGCAGCCCCTTAAGGCTCAGAGCCGTTCACCCACATCTCTGTTGACTGAACCCTTACCTCTGTGCGTGTCCCAAACGCTTCCAAACCAGCAGCACAGCACCCCCAGGGCTGGGACAAGAGGTTCCCCCAATACATTCATGGTTGGGTTGGAAGGGACCTTAAAGCCCACCCAGATCCACCCTTAGCACGGGGTTGCCCTGAGGTGTGAAACCCAGCATGAGAGCCAAGAGCAGCAGCTCTCCAAAGCACTTTTGGGACTAAGAGAGGTCACTGCCTGGAGGGGGTGGGAAGCACTATGGGATGCAGTATGTTGGGATGGCACAAGACTTTCTATGGGATGTTTAGGGGAAGAAGAAAATACAGGGAAAAGGAAGGACAGAGAGAGAAAAGGATAATAAGGACTGGTTACATGTAAAGAGGCGCAAACTTTGGGAATTCTGCTATTAAAGTCCATGACAGTGCTACAGAAAACCTAAATCTGACCAAGATTTCTTCAACGTACCCCTCCTACCACCTCCTAATAAGTCAGCCTTGAAAATCTATTGGTGATGGTGTTCTCCACAGGCACAAACAGAACCAGGTTACATGTGCCACAAGCGCATTGTGAGAGATGAGATCTACCGTGCAGAAACCCTTGAAACTTCAGGGCTGAAGGGTTAACTGGTGAGTACAGAAAGCAAACATACCTGGGCAGAGAATGACTTTACTCTTCATCTTTATCAGAAACAACTCCTGATTCTTCAACAGCTGCACAGCCATGCACTGCAGCCAGGAAGCAAAGCCAGCCTTCTCGGAGAGCAAAGCATCAGCGGCATCAGACGGGAGCAAACAAGAAGGCAGCTTCTCCAAAATCCAACACCCATCTCAGCTCCCTTCGTGAGCTCTGGCAGCTTGAGGTTGTGCCCACAGCCCTGGGGAGCTGTGCCATGCCACACACCACTGCAGTCTGGGGAACCACTGCGCCCCACTCCTCCCCTACAGCCCCACCTGCAGCAAGGCCTGCTCACCTCGGGACAGGTGCCCTGAGCCTGCTTGTCGGTCACAATGAAGTTGGTCACCAAAAAAAGCACGTTTTCTCCCTGCGAGGCAAGAAGACACCTTCAGCACTGCACTTTGAGCATGCTTTGGAGCTTCCAACCTTTTTTTCGGGCAGCAGAGTTGGGAAGCTTTACAGGGGGGCTGCAGCCGGTGCTCATAGAGGTCCCGCGGTTGCGCCACCGGTTCGAATCCCGGCGCGGGAGGAACGCCGGTTCGAATCCCGGCGCGGGAGGAACACCGGTTCGAATCCCGGCGCGGGAGGAACACCGGTT